>NC_081182.1:170035829-170335829 GCF_029867415.1 Vicia villosa
TCTTTCATTTAAGAGGCATCTGACTGGCATACTTGCAAACACACAAGTAAGGTCCCCCTCTTGAATGAAATGAATCCAGTTATTCTGTCACTCTTTCAAAATGTTTGTGGTAGAATAGTACAAATACCTCTTTGTAAAGATGATTTCATGTCTCTTTACTGTAAACAGAGATTTAATTCAAGCTTCAACCTTGAGCTTCAAGCAAGACACCAAAAATCATTAATTTCCCTAGTTAGTTCCCCGAACTACATTAAGCTCTGACTTCCACTAGGGATATGTAGGCATGAGGTTCACAAGGAATCTCAGCGAGCTAATAAAATACCAAAAATAGTCAGTTTGTCTGTCTGTCTGTCTTTCTTTAATCAATTCAATTCCTTCTCCTAACACAAAGGAGAAACTTTCCCAATAATCATTAGCAGCACAAACACATTTAGACACAGAGAAGGTTCCTGTAGAGTACTACAGATATGTAGGGTGTTTAAACACTTCCCTATGTATAACCGACCCCCCGGACTCCAGAATTTCTAGTCTAGGTGAAATCCCCACACTTAGCAAACTCTTAGGGTTTAGTTGAGATCTTTTTTTCCCTTTCCTACTCGTAGGACAAATAAGAAAGTTCGTGTGATATCGTAGGAAGAACTGAAACAAAATTCATCCCGCCACGGGCGCATTCTCCTTCCAAATTTCGCGTGAAGGGTCTAGCGTGTCGTCCTCCCAAGTGAAACGGGGAGGTAAAGAAAACGACCACCACACTGTGGAAGGCAGACCTCTGATAATGTACCTAACTATGTTAGAAGACTCAATGGGGTGTGTACTAGGACAACATGACGAATCCGGCCGAAAGGAGCACGCAATCTACTATCTTAGCAAAAAGTTTACCGATTGTGAAACAAGATACTCACTACTCGAAAAAACTTGTTGTGCCTTAACTTGGGCAGCTCGCCGACTAAGACAGTACATGCTAAATCACACCACTTTCCTAATCTCCAAGATGGATCCCATCAAATACGTGTTCGAAAAATCTGCTCTCTCTGGAAGAATAGCGAGATGGCAAATGATCTTAAGAGAATATGACATTCAATACACTTCACAAAAAGCAATCAAAGGAAGTGTGGTAGCTGATCATCTGGCTCATCAAGCAGTGGATGATTATCAAGCATTGAACTTTGACTTCCCAGACGAAGATATTATGCTAGTCAATGACTACAAACAACCAGGACCAGAAGAAGGACCCGAGCCAGGATCCCGGTGGACTATGGTTTTTGACGGAGCTTCTAATGCACTTGGCAATGGCATCAGAGCTGTGATCATTTCCCCCGCAGGAGGTTATACACCATTCACTGCCAGATTATGCTTCAATTGCACTAACAATATAGCCGAATACGAAGCATGTATTCTGGGTCTTAAAGCTGCAATCGATCTAAGAATCAAATTCCTGGAAGTCTACGGAGACTCGGCCTTGGTAATCTACCAAGTCAAAGGGGAATGGGACACAAAGCACCCAAATCTAATTCCTTACAAAGAATATGTGCTGAGTTTGATTCCTTACTTCAAAGAATTCACTTTCGAACACATCCCACGCGAGGAAAATCAACTAGCTGATGCTTTAGCTACCATGTCATCTATGTTCAAAGTCAGGTGGGACAACGAGGCGCCTATGATCACCATTTACAGGCAAGATGAACCATCCTATTGCAATGAGATCTGTTGCACCCCAAAATTTGCCCTCTTTATTTGAGCTGTAAGTTAATGATGACGTTTATTTCGTCATTCAAAAATTGAAGAAAAATAATAAAGAGTTTTCATGGGTTTAAGAAGATACGGTGTGAAAAATGGTTTAAACAGTGTAAATACGAGAAAATTCACAAATACTATTTGGAAGGTGATATGAGTTAAGTTCCCGCGTTGTCTCCACTGTTTCGACGATATCTACAACTTTCGTCAAATTTGCAAATTACTTGAGGTTTCGTAGTGAAAAACGGTGCTGAATGTAGGGTTTTCGGACAATAAAAAATTCATATCTCACAATCCGCACGTCGGATTCGCTTGAAAATTTAACTGGAGCTCCGTACTATCATTACCAAGATTTCATATGTTCGAACCGAGGGCCAATTACGCACGGAAAACTCCCAGAATTTTAAGGATCGTCACATTCTTTCGGTAAAAAGTGTGTTTTCGAGTATGTCGCGCCAAGTTCAAAAATTCATAACTTCTTCGATTTTTATCGTATGAAGTCCATTCCGGCGGCATTTTCTCGGAAATTTCGTTATCTTCGATTCTTCGTCACACATGCTAAGTCAGATTTCGAGCCGAAGTTTGAGTTTTATCACGTTCTTTGAGCGGTACTCGCAAAATTCTGCACAGTCGCACCAGATGAACCAATTTTTCTCGTCATTCAAACGCGCATAATTTCCTCACCGTTTGTCGGTTTGAGACGATTCTCGCGGCTACGAGTCACAAATTTGGTCATCTTCGCAGTGACGTTCGTTTTATTTCCAAATTTCGCATCGATTCATATTTCCCCGAAAACGAGCAGAAAAGAGATACGTCGGAGGCATTTTTAACATTTCATCACTTAAACTATATAAACAATTTTCCCTCCTTTTCTTTCATAACTTCCATTCTCTAAAAATTTCATAAACTTTTCTCTCAAATCCCTCTCAAATTCTTGGAATCAAAAACTCACAAAAACCAAAAAAACTCTATCACTTTTTTTTCCCCAAAACCAAATTCACTCTCTCGTAAAGCCTTCAACCACAAAAATCTCAAGAAATTGTGAGAAATCTAAGAATCAAGAACAGCCAAGACCTCTCCTCCGATCCTCTCTCGTCGCAACACTATCCTCCACCGTGAATCACCGCCGGATCACTCTTCTCCGCCACAAATCTCTTCTGTTCGATTCGCACCGCAACTTCACACAGGTGTTGCATCCTGCGTTCGTTGCAGCTCCGGCAATCACTCGTCCTTTCTCCGTTTCTCTAATTCAAACTTCTCTCCGGTAATTTCCTTGATCCTTTACTCACGAACATGATTCTTGATTGCTTGTGATCATATTTGTTGATTATTGTTGATTATGATTATGGATAATAGATGAAGGATGAATGTTGTTAATTGATGAATGATTGTTGAGGTTATTATTGAATCATATATTTGATGATGAAGATTGTTGTTTGTGTTTGTTGATCATGAATGGATTGAATTGTGGTGATAATTGGTTCCATGACTCATGAGTTAAATAGAAGCATGCTAGGTGTTTGTTGTTTTGCTTGTGAGATGTGTTTTTGATCATAATTGTGAAAAGTTTGAGTAGTACTATTGTTGTGGCTAATTGATGGTGCCTATTTGTGGTTTTCGTTGATCGTGTGACTTTATGAGGCCATTCCAATATAGAGAACAATGCTGGAAATTCATAAATGTTTGATTGGTGGTTTTGGAGCATTAAAGTACATGAGAAGGCATGGTAATACAAGTGGATTAATGCTGATTTTTTGTGTTGACTTGGTGATGTTTGGATGTGAATCTCATAAGTTCTAAGAGCTACTTTAGCACACAAATCATGCTGGAAATTTACTCGCGTCTGAATGATATTTTAGTTGCTTAAAAATGTAAACAAAATGTGGTTGATTTTTTAGTTGCTGACTATAGAATGTAGGTGAACTTTTTATGATCATTGGGACTGTTTTGAAACACTAAGAGTGCAGAATTTTTGATGGTTAATATTGTAGTTTGACTTTGCTTGCTAACTCATAAAAATGCTTTGAATATATATAAACAAAGTGTGTTTGAGTTCTAGTTTTTTGTGTGATGTTTAAATGTGATTTCAAGGTGTTTTGGGGACTGTTTTATTATCACTATTATGCAGAATTTTCCATGGCTCCATTGCACTATGTTTCCATCCTTTTAACTCATGAAAATTGGTCCTTTTGTTGCACTTTTGACATGAAAATTGATATGTTTGGTTGTTGGTTGATTTCAAGTGTTTATATGGTTTGATTAAGTGCTAATAGATATGTTAGAGGTGCTGAAAATTTTCTGTTTCACTTGTTTGGTGCATTTCTACTTGTTTTGAGCTTACGCGCGCGGTATGTCGGCTTTACCAAATTGGTCATAACTTTTGATTTAGGAAGAGTTTTTGAGCATGTGATTAATGTTTTTCATACGTAATAATATTTTCGGAGCTGTTTGTGCAGTTTATTTTCGGTTTTAGCCGACTTTTTTTACCGTTTTTGCTTCTGCCCCGTCTTGAAAGTCGCGCTTCCGGGCCGATTTTGTAAATTCTAATTGCATATTTGACTTCTTTAGCACGTTTTAACCTTGCAATAAAATTTTGGATTAATTCTGACGAGTTTAGTTTTCACTGTTTTTACCCGGTTTTGCCGTTTCGGTGTACCGTTGTGCATGTAAATACTTGTGCTGGCTTCCGTAGTTTTAGTGTACATATTTGATTTGCTTTTGAATACTATCTCATGTTTCTTCTTATTCGCTTTTGTTATGTTTTCACTTTCTATTCCGTTATCCATTTCCGGTTTCAGCTTATAATTCAATAACGCAATTCCGATTGCGGTGTCTTGTTATCTCTAACGTGTGTGTTAGTATGCAAGGCAACATGGAGGCTCTGGTCGATGCCCGCTCTCGTGTTCCGCTTTATTTGCGGGACACGACATTTATCCTCTCTCTGATTCGCGTTTCTACACGCATCCTTTATCATTATACTTGCTTGTCCGGATTTCTGTTTCCCTTGCAGGTGTATGGTATTCGTTGTGCCCGATGCACACGTTGGCGCGTGATTTACTTTCATCGCGCCGATTCTTGATTGCTTATGCGGATTTTAATCGGAGTGCTGACATGTTTGCTGTTGCTTTTGCTAGCTCGCTCGCGGGATCCTAGTTTACTCACTCTCCTCGCTTTAGCTTACGGATCATCATCCGTTTGGTATTGATTCCGTTTCATTTTACTTCTTTCTGTACTTTATCGCTTTCTCGCATCATCCTTTAACATGAGAAGTAGGACCTAGACATGCATCTGGCCAAGCCCTCGAAAGAGGCTCTGTTTTTGTTGGTGTGTTTATATTTGTGCTTTGCGGCAGGGAGTCACGGTGTAATAAGTCCTATATGGCACTCCGTTAAGTCCTCATGGAAGGCATGCGGTCAAGGGTTCGTAATCAACCCCCGCCTAGTCTCATCGAGTCTGTTCAGTATGCGCACGCCTCGCGTTGCTTGCTTCCGAACGTGCAAAAGATCTTGTTATCGAGTATGTCAGGAAAAGGGTTCATGTAGCCGGACCCCCGCTTTTTCTATAGCTCGCGTCGCTCGACGTTGATGCTCGGTGTACGCACGCACCGTTTTCCTTTACGATCCGTGACGGCTTGGTTGCTGAGAAGGGTCCGCCTTCTTGTCTATGGCCCGATCATTTTCGCGAGGTCTAATGCTTGGTTGACTTGGGTTGAGCTGCTCCCCTTGGCTATGGCGGGACCGCTTTTCTACCATTCGGTCAGTACCGTTGGTTTTGTTTGCTTTACGAGCGGATGCTCGTTTGTGTGCTTATTGTGTGCTTCCCTTTTTCCCCCATAGGTTGTTAGTTTAGTTTAGATTTGCACCCTTTGTATGATAACATTAGGTAGCAAGCTTTCCCCCTTAGCTTAGGTCTTCCTCATGCATTCTTTAAAACACAAACCACACTCTTTGATTTTCTTTTCTTAAGAACTTGTTATTTCCGCTCCATTCCCAAGCATAAGTCTCCAAAGGTCGAGCAGCGGAGTGCGAATGTAACTCGTTCACCTAAAAAACACAAAACAAATAGAAATTAGTTAGCCGAGCTACGGTAGCTCTGATTCTGCAAAACAGATACGTAGGCAGCGGGGTAGGGCCCGTGCGAGCATAACACTTTCTTTTCCCTATATTCTGCATTCATTTTAGTCCAGATTAGCGTAGATTTGTTACACACCCTTAGTTTTAGACACAAGCGTGGATACCATCGAGTACGATGGGCGCGAGGGGTGCTAGCACCTTCCCCTCGCGTAACCGACTCCCTTACCCTTTTCTCTGGTCGTGAGACCGTTGTTTTGTTTTGTGGTTTGCTGGCATTCCCTTCCTTTTCAGGATAAATATGTTAGTGGCGACTCTGTTAATTTTCGCGGTAGCGACAGCTGGCGACTCTGCTGGGGACGTCTCGACCTGTTGCTGGTCCGGACCTAGCGAGTCGATCCTAGCGCTTGTGTGTTTATCTTTGGGTGTTTTTATTGCTTTGCATATTTGCCTGTTTGCATTGCATTCTATGTGCGCTTTTACTTTTCTGCATCATATTCTAGACTGGCTGGATCTCTGTCTGTTGGGCGGGTGTTTCAAGAGGTAAAAGGCCCAATACCCAGGCTATGTGTGAACCATAGGAACCCTAGGATAGAGTGGGAGCATGGTTTGTCTCGAGGTGTACGTCTCGGGATGGATTATGTGAACACGAGCAGAGTAGTGGTTTCAAACGGAGGTATTATCGTCACCCGCTTACGCGCTGTGATGATGCTTACCTTCGGGCGGACCGTATACTGCGTTTCATGACCTTACCTTGGCCTAGATTTTACCCGTGAGTGGGGCGGGAATCAATGATTATATAACAGGTACATTGTTGGTGACCGCTGTTCTTGTTCGTGGGTTACCGCTGTTCTTGTTCGAGGGTTACTACTGTTCTTGTTCGAGGGTTACTATGGTTCTTGTTCGAGTGGTTTTGTTCCTGTTATGATGACTATGGTTCTGTTTCTATTGATTATGGCCCGTGATCTACGGGGAGTTCTGAATTGGTGTCGAACCTTTGAACCTGGATCGTATAACTTTGAGGATATCCAGACATGTCCGGTGGGAGACATCCAAAATCCCACCACTTTGCATCATTGCATATTTACTTTCCAAAAAATGATGTACAAAAAATAACTAGCATACATGTTCCTTTCATTTCCAAGGAATCATATCTTTAAGTTGCGTGTTGAGCTTTTCCATCTCTTGCTTGCTAAATCAATCAAAACACGAGGATTCCTTGGAAATGATGGAACATAACATTGCATCCATTCATGTATACATGCATTCATGACAGGTAATCAAATGTGGAGCTCTTATTCTCAACCTTCTCTCCATTCGGTTTTCTCTGCAGAAGTACGATTCTGACTTCTCGACACTGATCAACAATCAAGAGTTAGCCATGGAACAAATCTGTGAAAACTTGAATGAGATGAGGACAGAAATGGGGACTAACATGGGTCAGTGTATGGAGGCAATTCAAACCCTTGCTCTTAGACAAGAAGAGTTGAGACAGGTTCTTCAGAGGCCAGCGCCGGATGGTAATCCCACCCCGGGAGAAGGTCTTGCGAATCAGAATGTCAGAAATGTTGTTGAAATTCCTATCCCTGCTCAGGAGAATGCACATCATGAGAACAACTTAGAACCTGAAGCCTTCAGGTTCCCAATTAATGAAACTGGAAAAAGGTTCCACCTCTTGGAGAAAAGGTTGAAAGCTATAGAAGGTCGTGATTCCATTGATTTAGATGCTGATGGGTTGTGCCTAGTCCCTGGTGTCAAGATTCCTGTTAAGTTCAGAGTCCCTAACTTCGAGAAGTACAAGGGAATCACTTGTCCGTTGACTCACGTGAAAGCATTTTGTAACAAAATGGCTCCTTATGCTGAGAATGACAAGCTATTGATGCATTTCTTTCAGGACAGCCTCAGTGGTACATCCCTCGAGTGGTACACTCAACTTGAACGAACTCATGTCCAAACTTGGAAAGAATTAGCAGAAGCATTCGTCAAGCGTTACAAGCACAACAGTGACATGGCTCCGACTAGAATTCAACTCCAAGCTTTGACTCAGAGAACTGATGAGTCTTTTAGAGAATATGCCCGAAGATGGAGAGAACTGGCTGCCAGAGTTCAACCTCCACTATTAGAACAAGAGCTCATGGGTATGTTCAAAGATATGTTGGAAGGTCCATACTACCAAGGCTTGATTGGTGCTTCTAAATTTGCAGAATTGGTTGTCATCGGCGAACGAATTGAGAACGGTCTTAGGAATGGTAATATCCAAGATGTTGATGATCTTTTTGAATTCCCCAGGCGTGTGGAGGGAAGAGCCAGTGTAATTCCTGAGTATGAAGAGGAGTCTCTTAATCATCCTCTCGATCAGATCTCTCGTAATGAAATGGAAGCAATTATTTCTATTCAGGATGGCCCACAAATCTGTGCTACAGCTCTCAGTCATCCACCTACTTAGTTTGCTCAAAGGGATCCAGTTTTACATGATCAATCAGCTCAGTATGCGCCGCCATGGCGGAACCATCAACAAAATCGTCACCAGCAGGGTAGACAGAGGCGTAGAAAGCCAAAAAGAGTGTATGATGCCATTCCTATGACTCATGATGAGCTATTATCTGAATTGCTCAAACTTTCCTTGGTGGAAACAAAGCAGTTGGATCCTGTTTCTTTCCCGTATCCTGAAGGATTTGACCCTGATGTCAGTTGTGGATACCATGCCGGGGCACCTGGTCATTCAACTGAAGATTGTCAGCCATTCAAAGACAAGGTTCAAGACCTGATTGATGCAAAGGCTATCACATTCGCACTTGAGGGCCAGAATCGAAGTTCTCCTCTGACGCAACGGATCTTCTAAAGCAATAAGTCCATACGGAGAGGATCTCCTCAACATTGGCAACTGCTGAATCATCATGCATGTTCATGTTTAAGCTTTCTTGCTTTGTTCAATACTATCGCATGTAAAACTTGTTTGTTTTTGAACTGTAATAATAATGCATTGGATATGTTTGTCTTGAAAAATCCATTCGCTTTTGCTCTTATATGTTTTTCTATGCTTTTTGTGATACTCAACTCTTGTTAACAGAGCATGATAACTCCAAAGGGAGAATGATGAACCTAATACCGATAATCTCAAATGGCATGCTTTTGAGTAGAACCATGTTGATGATGTACAGGCATTGTTTCAAATCCCCAAACACTGGAGATATAAGGGAGTGAAATCCTCGTTAACCCCTCTGAGCCTTCGAAGTAGGAGTTTCTTTTCTATAAAAAAAACCCTCACATTTAACCCAGGGGCGGGTAGTGTTCAGTTAACCTGATCGAGCATTCAAAATTCATCAGGAGCACACATCTAAGGATACAACAATGGTTATCCTTCAACAGATTGAGGAAAGTCAAGTCCATAATGGTTATCCCTTACCTCAGGAGGTTGAGACATCATGATTTATCCCTCACATTAGGAGGTCGGGACCAACATCAAATCCGCAGTGGTTATCCCTTACATCAGGAGGCCGAAAGATGACGATACCACAATGGTGATTCTTCATCTACCAAGAATTCAGGCAGTCACAATCACTTCAAACAAATCAGAGGTAGTGCGGGATCACACGACTTGTCAAAAAAAAAGGAGAAAAAAAAGGAAAAAGAAAAGGTTAAAAAAAAAAGGAAAAAAAAAAGAAAGAAAAAAGATAGAAAAAAAAGAAGAAAAGGGAAAAGGTGATGAGAATGGATGATAAGAAAGGAAAAAAAAGGAAGGGAGACTAACAATGAAGTGAATAATTTGATGAAATTGTTGAGCAAGGACGAAGTCGTGTGATGTTAAATTAGAGGATCAAGAAAGTGAGTGGCTGCCGTGTCCAAATACCTTTTTTGACTCCTCAACTATCTCAAGTTCTTCTTGAAAGATGAATTCTCGTGTCAAGTTAACTGAACTTAGGACTGGAGAACATCATGAAGGGGGTGGGCACTAAATATTTTGAGCCTAAAAATCTTTTTTTTCTCAAACCGTGAACCTGACCACGTTACAACCCTTAAAAGTCCTAATTGAAGCATGGGTTAATTCGAAAGCAGACTATACACGAGAATACGGTAATCTGACTCCTAGGAAATCTGCTAAGCGCTTGAGTTGGTATCACACCATCTTTCTTTCAAAAAAAATCGATGTTACGACATCCTTTCAAAAAGTTTCTTTAAACTTCAAGACAAACATACTCTTTGCATTAGAATTATATTTCTCATAATAAACATTCTTTGCATATGAACAAGTGCTTAACATCAAGAAAGTTTCCATCATGAACTTCAGATGAAAAAGTTTTATCCTCCTGAAGGACAGGTTGTCTTCCGAACTCCGTTGAGCAGAGGCAGTAATATTTCAAAGTCTGATCCCCTCAGGGGCATAAAAGCATTTGATTACTTTGTCGAGCAAGTTTTCACTCAATCTGAGGCAATCAGGTCAAGATTCGAAAAATCTCTCAAAATGCAAAGCAATCATGGGCATTCACCCAAGCGTAGCTGAAGCTACCTACAACACAAGTCAGGCAAGGGCATGGTTCCAAAGTTCATGATACTGGGGAAAGTCAGTTTGATATGAACGGATATCAGAAGGTCCTTACGAGACCAATTTCTTCAAAGTCCTTACAGGCTGGGGCAAGACATTATGCATTGGCATTTTATTCTCATCAAAAGGTGTTCAGTTTAAAGTTCAGGTGTGAGCTAAACAACTTATGAACTTGATAACCGTCAGGGTCGTCATCCTCAATAGTCTGAAGCTGAAAGTCCAATCTTTATTGGCATCTTTGCATTTCAGTGCGATTTTCAAATCTCTTCCAGAGGTTGCAACCGTTGCTTATCGGTATCCCTTAACTGGAGTCCTGTTACGTGGTCATCGAAGTTCCTTTGCTTTCCGACCCTCGAGTCGTGAGTTTCCAACCCTCGTGTTGTGAGTTCTTTGCTTTCCGACCCTCGCGTCGTGAGTTTATCTCCTTTCCGACCCTCGAGTTGTGAGTTTATCTCCTTTCCGACCCTCGCGTCGTGAGTTTATCTCCTTTCCGACCCTCGCGTCGTGAGTTTACCTCCTTTCCGACCCTCGAGTCGTGAGTTTATCTCCTTTCCGACCCTCGCGTCGTGAGTTTACCTCCTTTCCGACCCTCGAGTCGTGAGTTTATCTCCTTTCCGACCCTCGCGTCGTGAGTTTATCTCCTTTCCGACCCTCGCGTCGTGAGTTTATCTCCTTTCCGACCCTCGCGTCGTGAGTTTACCTCCTTTCCGACCCTCGCGTCGTGAGTTTATCTCCTTTCCGACCCTCGAGTCGTGAGTTTATCTCCTTTCCGACCCTCGCGTCGTGAGTTTACCTCCTTTCCGACCCTCGAGTCGTGAGTTTATCTCATTTCCGACCCTCGAGTCGTGAGTATATCTTCTTTCCGACCCTCGAGTCGTGAGTTTATCTCCTTTCCGACCCTCACGTCGTGAGTTTACCTCCTTTCCGACCCTCGAGTCGTGAGTTTATCTCATTTCCGACCCTCGAGTCGTGAGTATATCTTCTTTCCGACCCTCGAGTCGTGAGTTTACCTCCTTTCCGACCCTCGCGTCGTGAGTTTTTCTCCTTTCCGACCCTCGCGTCGTGAGTTTATCTCCTTTCCGACCCTCGCGTCGTGAGTTTACCTCCTTTCCGACCCTCGAGTCGTGAGTTTATCTCCTTTCCGACCCTCGCGTCGTGAGTTTACCTCCTTTCCGACCCTCGAGTCGTGAGTATATCTTTTTTCCGACCCTCGCGTCGTGAGTCTATCTCCTTTCTGACCTTCGTGTCATGGATTTCAAACAGTTGCAGATAGTTGTCATATACACTCCAATGTGTCTGTAGGCCCATTACTTGATTAGCATCTTTACAATCAACACGAATATGTAGAACTATGAAAGCCAATGTCTGTTTGGTCCCTTTGAAGTCAACACTTGCTTGACCCATTAATCCCACTTGTTGGTGGTGTTCCCTTGAAGGACTAATTCTTGTTTGATGCTCCGGCCGATACTTGTTTGGTGTTCTAATCATTGCTTGCCTATCAGCTCATTGAATCCAGTGCCTGTATGGAAAGTTTCAAAGCCAAGATGGCTGACAATCTATTTGCTCTTGCATTTGCCCATTGTGGGTGAGCATTACCGTTCTCTGCCATGTGAGGAGACCCTGTGAAAGATGTCATGCTATATCCTGGGGCATTTTCATTTGTTTGTCTCGCAGGTACGTCCTTGCAAGCGCTTTGCATCAACATGTTGGCGGACCTAGCCATGAGAGATTCTCACTCCCCAGACGAGTGCTTCCTAACGAGAGATTCTCATTCCCCAGTGGATTACATTCAGATGAGACTTTCTTTGCTCCAGGATTCTCATATCCTCAGTAAAGCACATCTTAATGCATTCTCTATGCACTAGAAGCCTTATTCCCGACGGAATGCTTTCTCCCCAGTTGAATCATGATGGAATGGTGTCTGATTCCCCAGCTAGCTCTTAATGAGGTTCCTTGCCCGAGTTCCTCGTTCTTCCCAGTAGAGCGTTTCTCTCCCCAACGGATTGACCCGTTTTCCCCAGGAGAGTCATCTTATTCCCCAGTGGAGTGATCTTAGCAAAAGATTCTTATGCCGGATTCCTTATCCCCAACGGATTCCTCATCTCATCAGTGGATCTTTGTGCAGAAGTATTCATCTTCCCCACCGAGTCTTTCCTCAGCAGAGATTCGCATGCATCCTCAGCAGAATCTGTTTCCTTCAAGTTTTCCCAGCGGAATGCGTCATACGCAAGCTAGTGGGTCACTCCCCATCAGAGTTGTCTTCATGACTTGCTCTTATCTCCGCATCCCCAGAATGTCGAGAATTTGCTTCTCCAGAGAAGTTTCCAGGGTGTTCCCTAAGCAGTTAATTGGGATGTTCTACTCCCCAAGCAGGATTTGATTTCCCAATCAGAGCTCGCGTCCAGATTTGATCGTCACCAGCAGATTTCTGATCCATCTTTGCCAGCTCACGGTTTGTGACTTCGGGTCACGTATCTTGTCCTCCCCGCAGAGTTCTATGCTCTCTCCAGGACTCCTTCAGCAATTCAGTGTTCATCCGTTGCCTCCCTAAGCAACGTTCGAATCATGCATCATTCGCATTGCATTCTCTAAGCGGGTAGCGTCTTCCTCCTCGGAAACGTTATTCCATACACATTCATACATGCATCATGCATAAAGCATATCATATCTGTTTCTTTCTACAGGAAAGTTATCCACATTCAAATGTTTCCCAGAGAGCAACGCGCCTAATCATTACAGGCGCTTATCCTGATGTTTAAATCAGAAGAAGTTTGTCTCCCTCTCCCTAAAATTGTCAGATCAGATGAAG
The DNA here is from genome assembly GCF_029867415.1 of Vicia villosa. Classification (NCBI taxonomy): domain Eukaryota; kingdom Viridiplantae; phylum Streptophyta; class Magnoliopsida; order Fabales; family Fabaceae; genus Vicia; species Vicia villosa. The sequence goes on from NC_081182.1 coordinate 170,048,986, forward strand.
GCTTACTTACTCTCGATGCCCGGATCAAGTGAAGTTTTTTCTTCCTGCTGGTGGGGTGGTACATTCCTTCTTTTTACAAGATGGGGTCTTCTGTTGATCAAGAGCGCAAATTTTCGAGTTCATTCTAGTATTCAATCTCCTTCCACCTTAACGGTTCGAAACTTTCGTTTCTCACTCGCCAGGTTCAAGAAGTTTGAATAGGGGCAGCTGTTGCACCCCAAAATTTGCCCTCTTTATTTGAGCTGTAAGTTAATGATGACGTTTATTTCGTCATTCAAAAATTGAAGAAAAATAATAAAGAGTTTTCATGGGTTTAAGAAGATACGGTGTGAAAAATGGTTTAAACAGTGTAAATACGAGAAAATTCACAAATACTATTTGGAAGGTGATATGAGTTAAGTTCCCGCGTTGTCTCCACTGTTTCGACGATATCTACAACTTTCGTGTTCGGCTCGGAAGCCAATTCTTTGAGGAAGGTCGTCAAATTTGCAAATTACTTGAGGTTTCGTAGTGAAAAACGGTGCTGAATGTAGGGTTTTCGGACAATAAAAAATTCATATCTCACAATCCGCTCGTCGGATTCGCTTGAAAATTTAACTGGAGCTCCGTACTATCATTACCAAGATTTCATATGTTCGAACCGAGGGCCAATTACGCACGGAAAACTCCCAGAATTTTAAGGATCGTCACATTCTTTCGGTAAAAAGTGTGTTTTCGAGTATGTCGCGCCAAGTTCAAAAATTCATAACTTCTTCGATTTTTATCGTATGAAGTCCATTCCGGCGGCATTTTCTCGGAAATTTCGTTATCTTCGATTCTTCGTCACACATGCTAAGTCAGATTTCGAGCCGAAGTTTGAGTTTTATCACGTTCTTTGAGCGGTACTCGCAAAATTCTGCACAGTCGCACCAGATGAACCAATTTTTCTCGTCATTCAAACGCGCATAATTTCCTCACCGTTTGTCGGTTTGAGACGATTCTCGCGGCTACGAGTCACAAATTTGGTCATCTTCGCAGTGACGTTCGTTTTATTTCCAAATTTCGCATCGATTCATATTTCCCCGAAAACGAGCAGAAAAGAGATACGTCGGAGGCATTTTTAACATTTCATCACTTAAACTATATAAACAATTTTCCCTCCTTTTCTTTCATAACTTCCATTCTCTAAAAATTTCATAAACTTTTCTCTCAAATCCCTCTCAAATTCTTGGAATCAAAAACTCACAAAAACCAAAAAAACTCTATCACTTTTTTTTCCCCAAAACCAAATTCACTCTCTCGTAAAGCCTTCAACCACAAAAATCTCAAGAAATTGTGAGAAATCTAAGAATCAAGAACAGCCAAGACCTCTCCTCCGATCCTCTCTCGTCGCAACACTATTCTCCACCGTGAATCACCGCCGGATCACTCTTCTCCGCCACAAATCTCTTCTGTTCGATTCGCACCGCAACTTCACACAGGTGTTGCATCCTGCGTTCGTTGCAGCTCCGGCAATCACTCGTCCTTTCTCCGTTTCTCTAATTCAAACTTCTCTCCGGTAATTTCCTTGATCCTTTACTCACGAACATGATTCTTGATTGCTTGTGATCATATTTGTTGATTATTGTTGATTATGATTATGGATAATAGATGAAGGATGAATGTTGTTAATTGATGAATGATTGTTGAGGTTATTATTGAATCATATATTTGATGATGAAGATTGTTGTTTGTGTTTGTTGATCATGAATGGATTGAATTGTGGTGATAATTGGTTCCATGACTCATGAGTTAAATAGAAGCATGCTAGGTGTTTGTTGTTTTGCTTGTGAGATGTGTTTTTGATCATAATTGTGAAAAGTTTGAGTAGTACTATTGTTGTGGCTAATTGATGGTGCCTATTTGTGGTTTTCGTTGATCGTGTGACTTTATGAGGCCATTCCAATATAGAGAACAATGCTGGAAATTCATAAATGTTTGATTGGTGGTTTTGGAGCATTAAAGTACATGAGAAGGCATGGTAATACAAGTGGATTAATGCTGATTTTTTGTGTTGACTTGGTGATGTTTGGATGTGAATCTCATAAGTTCTAAGAGCTACTTTAGCACACAAATCATGCTGGAAATTTACTCGCGTCTGAATGATATTTTAGTTGCTTAAAAATGTAAACAAAATGTGGTTGATTTTTTAGTTGCTGACTATAGAATGTAGGTGAACTTTTTATGATCATTGGGACTGTTTTGAAACACTAAGAGTGCAGAATTTTTGATGGTTAATATTGTAGTTTGACTTTGCTTGCTAACTCATAAAAATGCTTTGAATATATATAAACAAAGTGTGTTTGAGTTCTAGTTTTTTGTGTGATGTTTAAATGTGATTTCAAGGTGTTTTGGGGACTGTTTTATTATCACTATTATGCAGAATTTTCCATGGCTCCATTGCACTATGTTTCCATCCTTTTAACTCATGAAAATTGGTCCTTTTGTTGCACTTTTGACATGAAAATTGATATGTTTGGTTGTTGGTTGATTTCAAGTGTTTATATGGTTTGATTAAGTGCTAATAGATATGTTAGAGGTGCTGAAAATTTTCTGTTTCACTTGTTTGGTGCATTTCTACTTGTTTTGAGCTTACGCGCGCGGTATGTCGGCTTTACCAAATTGGTCATAACTTTTGATTTAGGAAGAGTTTTTGAGCATGTGATTAATGTTTTTCATACGTAATAATATTTTCGGAGCTGTTTGTGCAGTTTATTTTCGGTTTTAGCCGACTTTTTTTACCGTTTTTGCTTCTGCCCCGTCTTGAAAGTCGCGCTTCCGGGCCGATTTTGTAAATTCTAATTGCATATTTGACTTCTTTAGCACGTTTTAACCTTGCAATAAAATTTTGGATTAATTCTGACGAGTTTAGTTTTCACTGTTTTTACCCGGTTTTGCCGTTTCGGTGTACCGTTGTGCATGTAAATACTTGTGCTGGCTTCCGTAGTTTTAGTGTACATATTTGATTTGCTTTTGAATACTATCTCATGTTTCTTCTTATTCGCTTTTGTTATGTTTTCACTTTCTATTCCGTTATCCATTTCCGGTTTCAGCTTATAATTCAATAACGCAATTCCGATTGCGGTGTCTTGTTATCTCTAACGTGTGTGTTAGTATGCAAGGCAACATGGAGGCTCTGGTCGATGCCCGCTCTCGTGTTCCGCTTTATTTGCGGGACACGACATTTATCCTCTCTCTGATTCGCGTTTCTACACGCATCCTTTATCATTATACTTGCTTGTCCGGATTTCTGTTTCCCTTGCAGGTGTATGGTATTCGTTGTGCCCGATGCACACGTTGGCGCGTGATTTACTTTCATCGCGCCGATTCTTGATTGCTTATGCGGATTTTAATCGGAGTGCTGACATGTTTGCTGTTGCTTTTGCTAGCTCGCTCGCGGGATCCTAGTTTACTCACTCTCCTCGCTTTAGCTTACGGATCATCATCCGTTTGGTATTGATTCCGTTTCATTTTACTTCTTTCTGTACTTTATCGCTTTCTCGCATCATCCTTTAACATGAGAAGTAGGACCTAGACATGCATCTGGCCAAGCCCTCGAAAGAGGCTCTGTTTTTGTTGGTGTGTTTATATTTGTGCTTTGCGGCAGGGAGTCACGGTGTAATAAGTCCTATATGGCACTCCGTTAAGTCCTCATGGAAGGCATGCGGTCAAGGGTTCGTAATCAACCCCCGCCTAGTCTCATCGAGTCTGTTCAGTATGCGCACGCCTCGCGTTGCTTGCTTCCGAACGTGCAAAAGATCTTGTTATCGAGTATGTCAGGAAAAGGGTTCATGTAGCCGGACCCCCGCTTTTTCTATAGCTCGCGTCGCTCGACGTTGATGCTCGGTGTACGCACGCACCGTTTTCCTTTACGATCCGTGACGGCTTGGTTGCTGAGAAGGGTCCGCCTTCTTGTCTATGGCCCGATCATTTTCGCGAGGTCTAATGCTTGGTTGACTTGGGTTGAGCTGCTCCCCTTGGCTATGGCGGGACCGCTTTTCTACCATTCGGTCAGTACCGTTGGTTTTGTTTGCTTTACGAGCGGATGCTCGTTTGTGTGCTTATTGTGTGCTTCCCTTTTTCCCCCATAGGTTGTTAGTTTAGTTTAGATTTGCACCCTTTGTATGATAACATTAGGTAGCAAGCTTTCCCCCTTAGCTTAGGTCTTCCTCATGCATTCTTTAAAACACAAACCACACTCTTTGATTTTCTTTTCTTAAGAACTTGTTATTTCCGCTCCATTCCCAAGCATAAGTCTCCAAAGGTCGAGCAGCGGAGTGCGAATGTAACTCGTTCACCTAAAAAACACAAAACAAATAGAAATTAGTTAGCCGAGCTACGGTAGCTCTGATTCTGCAAAACAGATACGTAGGCAGCGGGGTAGGGCCCGTGCGAGCATAACACTTTCTTTTCCCTATATTCTGCATTCATTTTAGTCCAGATTAGCGTAGATTTGTTACACACCCTTAGTTTTAGACACAAGCGTGGATACCATCGAGTACGATGGGCGCGAGGGGTGCTAGCACCTTCCCCTCGCGTAACCGACTCCCTTACCCTTTTCTCTGGTCGTGAGACCGTTGTTTTGTTTTGTGGTTTGCTGGCATTCCCTTCCTTTTCAGGATAAATATGTTAGTGGCGACTCTGTTAATTTTCGCGGTAGCGACAAGATCAATACCGAGGGAACAGAAGAAAAACCATGGTTCCGTGAAGTAAAAAGATATCTCAAAGCTCAGGAGTACCCTGAAGGGGCATCCATTAACGACAGAAAGTTTCTAAGGAGATTTGCTGCCAAATTCTTTCTAAGCAATGGAACCTTATACAAACGCAACCATGACTCGACTTTACTTCGCTGTGTAAACAAGAAGGAAGCAAAACAGATCATGGAAGAAATACACAATGGTACCTTCGGTACTCATTCCAGTGGACATACAATGGCTAAAAAGATCCTTAGAGTAGGTTATTACTGGTCTACCATGGAAACAGACTGCCATCATCACTCCCGAACATGTCACAAATGCCAGATATACGCTGACAAAGTACATGTACCTCCAGTTCCATTAAGCGTCCTGACGGCTCCTTGGCCTTTTGCAATGTGGGGTATTGATATGATTGGAGAAATCAAACCTACTGCCTCCAATGGACATCGCTTTATCCTGGTCGCTATTGACTACTTCACAAAGTGGGTAGAAGCAGCTTCATTTGCTTCTGTCACCAAAAATGTGGTGGCCCGGTTCATCAAATACAATCTCATTTGTCGGTACGGCATCCCTGAACGGATTATCACGGACAATGGCACAAATCTAAACAACAAAATGATTACTGAACTTTGCACACAGTTCAAGATCAAACATCATAATTCTTCTCCATATCGACCAAAGATGAACGGCGCGGTGGAAGCTGCCAACAAGAACATCAAGAAAATCATACAAAAAATGACAGTAACCTACAAAGACTGGCATGAGATGTTACCTTTTGCTCTTCATGGTTATCGCACATCTGCGCGTACTTCAACAGGGGCAACTCCATTTTCTTTAGTCTATGGTATGGAGGCAGTTCTTCCAATTGAAATTCAGATTCCTTCCCTAAGGATTATGAAAGAAGCCAATCTAGACGAAGACGATTGGATTCAAACACGGTTGGACCAGATAAACTTGATTGATGAGAAAAGGCTCGCAGCTATTTGTCATGGTCAGCTATACCAAAAGCGTATGATCAAAGCCTTCAACAAAAAAGTCAAAAGTCAAGCATACCAAACTGGTGGCTTGGTTGTCAAATGCATCATCTTACCACAAGGTGATCCCAGAGGCAAATGGACTCCCACCTACGAGGGACCATTCATAATCAAGAAAATATTCTCCGGCGGCGCCATGTTGCTTACCACCATGGATGGTGAGGATTTCCCACACCCTGTGAATGCTGACATAGTCAAAAAATACTTCGCTTAAAAAGAAAAAAAACAGCTCGCTAAGTTGAAAACCTGAAAGGGCAACTTAGGCAAAAAATGAGCGTCTCGGTGGATTGAAAACCCGAAAGGGCGATCCAGGCAAAAATTAGAGACTAAACAAATACTATCCCGGTAGGCTGAAAACCTGAAAGGGCAGCCTAGGCAAAAGTTAGGGAATGAAGCATACAACTATGTTCCGTTTAGCTGCCTACTCACCATCAAGATTCAACACCTCAAAGACACCGATCAGTCCAATCACTTCCTTCCAACAAGTGAGGGATGAGATGCTCGAAGACAGATTGGCAATAGCAGAATTGAAACTTGAATGGATTGTTTTCACATAGCTATTTATCTTTATAAATATTTTCCAAAACTTTCTGGCAATTTCCTACTTCTAGGATTGTTGTCTCCCTGTGCTAATCAGCCTATCATGGCTCTTTTTCAAAAATCAATACAGCTTAGGCTCAAAAATCACTATTTTCACTTTTTCTGTTTTAAATACGTAAACGTCCCAATGATAATTCTGAATGAACATGTGCATTTGAATATGATTGATGTTTACCAGGAAAAACAGGAAAAGCATTCAGGTAATGTCCCAATTATCTGGACATCATCCCATCAGAAGAAAATCCCCAAAAGAAGCGCATTTCTCAGCAAATTCCTCAAAAAGATTTTCTCTTCAAAAGAAGTCTTATCCCCCAGCAGGATTGTTCCAAATTGCTATCTTCAGAAGGTGTGATCCCCGCACCCGGACTTGGTCAGATAGTGCATCGGAGGATTATGCATCTTCCTCATTCCCATTTGAAAGGGCATCAGAACTTCCAGCTACCTTTCATTCCCAAGTGATAGTCAAAGATCCTTCAACAGAGTACCATGGTTCTCAAAGAATTTCCCCAGCCGAGGATACCCAAACAAGACAAAAGATCATCAACAATCACAATATAGTCATATCCAGATGACTGACGGAAATTTATTTTCCCAAATAGAAGCTTGACATCACATTCATACATCATACTCATACATCACACATTCATATTCACATTCATACATCATACATCATACATCATACATCATACATCATGCATCATGCGCGTATTCATACGCATATTCATACACAACATAACATGCATATTTCTCCTTTAACTCGAGAATATCTCACATTACATGCATCATAAACATTGCATATCACTAACTTGATTTTTCAGGTAGACGGATATCTTCAACAAAGATGTTCTCAATCACATGCAGTGTTCACCTGAATTCCATGAACGATTCTCTCAGATATAATCAAGCCGAAGATTCATTCTGATCACTTATCAACTCAAAAACAAGCATCACAGATCTAAGTCGATACCTCAGACGGTTCCAGAACGATCTAACATTGCAGATCTAAAGTTGATACCTCAGACGGTTCCAGAACGATCTAACATTGCAGATCTAAAGTTGATACCTCAGACGGTTCCAGAACGATCTAACATTGCAGATCTAAAGTTGATACCTCAGACGGTTCTAGAACGATCTAACATTGTAGATCTAAAGTTGATACCTCAGACGGTTCCAGAACGATCTAACATCACAGATCTAAAGTTGATACCTCAGACGGTTCCAGAACGATCTAACATTGCAGATCTAAAGTTGATACCTCAGACGGTTCTAGAACGATCTAACATTGAAGATCTAAAGTCAATAACTCAGACAGTTCAAGAATGATCTAACATCAAAAATCTAAAGCTGATACCTCATACGGTTCCACAATGATCAACTTACAAAATCTAGATCGGAAGAACTTTGGACAAGTTCCGTAACAATCATCCTCCTAGACTTAAAGCGGTAACCTTGGACGGTTCCGAAACAGTCAACACAAAGACTTTCAAATCCTTCATCAAGATATAATCAATGGATTCATTCTGATGAACAAACCCTCAACCCATTTACCAGGTGGCATCTGAAAGCCCATCTCAGGTAATGTTTCAATCTGCCAACAACATTTCGCAGACGACATTCAAATGCAACTTCCAACATCTCTTCTGATCAAGGTAAGTGCAAATTTTCAGGGCATCTAAATATTCAATCATCTTCTACCTTCAGATTTCAGACAATCTCTTCAGGTTTAAGAAGATTGAATAGGGGCAACTGTTATACCCCAAAATTTGCCCGCATCTTTTTTCAAGAAAACTCCAATCTGAAAATTAAGAGTCTCATATAATCATGGATTTTTATTTCAACAAATATCCTGACATATGAAATACTTAGTTTTTTAGAATTTTTCTTATACAGTAATTTGGCTTGCAGTTGAATTTATTCTTACGCAAACGCCAAATACTGTTTATTACTTCACACATTCTATTTATTTATTTACAGATAAATAGTACTCACACAATTGGTACAGAGTTAAATCTTTTTGCAGGCGCAGAATCAGGAAACTCAGACTGTACTGAACAGTCAGTTGACAGCCAAACTGCTGGCAGTATAATTCTCAGTGTTTTGTACCATCAATCAAATCAATCTTTTACAATTCAAAAGTCCAAGATTTTTGTTCTAGAAGTCTTCTGAATATCACGCGATTAGCAGAGACTCAACACTGCACAAAAATCAGGTACGCTTAACTGTCTCCTACACAAACAGTCCCTGACTAGGGTTTTCTTGTTTTTACAGGAGAAACAAGTTTTTGAGACCTCAAATGGATTTCATGCACATCCATATATCTCAAAGTACCATCATACAAATTTTCAAACTTCAATTCACTCAGACGCACTGTCAGTAGCTCAAACAGTCAACAGACGACCCGTTTGACCAAAAAGTCAACAGACAGTCAAAAATGAATTTTTTTATCAAAGTCCATATTTTGTCAAAGGATTCATCATTTGATCATTGGATGATCATAATTCATCAAGGATAGATCAAAAATCAACAAAACCCTAAGATTCAAAATTAGGGTTTTTGCCTGAAAAGTCAACTCAACTTTGACTGGTCATAACTCTCTCATCCTTCATCCAAAAAATTCAAACCAAAGCTCATTTTGAAGGAAATTCAATTATCTTTCAAATGCAATTGATCCCATGGTCATTTCATTCACCATTTGAAAAATATGACCAAAGACATTACAGGTCATTTTCAAAGTCAACAAAAAGACACTTTTTTCAAAAGGACACACAAGGAGCATCAAAAATCATTTTGACATGAGACCAAAGACATTGGTTAGAGGACTCTTTGAGGTTTCCAAAAAGTGCAAGATCTCCTTCATATGACAAAAATTGAGGGATTTACACCTTGTTGAAGTTGGCTAAATTTTGGGAAAATGCATGAAACCAACATTGCTCAAAAATGCATTTTTTCCAAATGGGGCCAAGTTTTCATGGTTCAAACATCATTTCCATAATATAATGGGCCTCCCACGACCAAGACAAAGCCCACATCATTTTTATCCATTTTTGATTTAATTTTATCACATATAAGATTAAATTTAAAAAGGAAAATGGAAGGATAATATGTAGCTTACAATCTAAGCATGACTCACCCAAGGAATCTCTGATTTTCTGCAGAGAATTGAAGAGCAAGGCAAGAGCATTGAAGAGAAGAAGACTTGGTCAACAATTCAAAGGTTTTAATATAAAAAAATCAAGAATTCCACAAAGGCAACTAAAGGCTTCTTAGCTTCAATTCTAAGCACTTCAATGCCTATATATAGGCTACAATACTTCAGCAAAGAAAGGAGGAACGAATTCAGAATCAAACTCTTGCTTGTAATACATTTGTAACCTCTTAAAATATTCAAAGAATTTTGGAATTCGAATTCTAAGTTTAAGTTAGTTTCAATACAAAATAAACACTCAAACACGTTCCTTGAACTTCACTGAACCTATCCAGATCATTTGCAAGCTTTGAAACTCATTGAATCAAACACTACAGGTCACGATTTGTCCAAACTAAAACTGACTTGTATCTCATAACACATGCATATCTAGCACGATGTAGACATATATTTGAACTTGGTGTGGTGTGTAGATCATTTCTGGAACTTTAATTGAGTTTTAGACGCTTACACACGAAGTTACCATTCTAGGGTTCATAATCTCAAAATTAGGGCTTTCTGAAATAGGCAAAATTAGAGGATCTAAGTGGTACCATTGAGTTCGTATGGATCAGACGAGTTGAATGGATAGGTCGCGCCAAATTTATTTTTACGTTTGACCCTATTCGCTATTTTGCAGGTTTAAGCATCATGTATTATAGCGTTTTTTTACAAAAGCGCTGTTATAAGTGTTGTCTGGAGGTTGAAGACGAAGACGTGTCTTCCCCCCATTGGTTCAGACGCGCGCGTGTTTTTTTTGAATTTGTCTCTGATTCTGTGCTTTGCAGGTGTAACTTTTACCACGTGCCTCAAAGTCTGGACCATCTGATCTTATTTAATGAACCATCCAACGCCCCAGAATGAATCCTCATGCCATGGACTCTCAGATTAATCACACATGATCATGTATCCTTTTATTTTCTATTTTATTTTAATTTTCTGTGCAAAATTAATTAAAAATAGTTTTAAAAATCCAAAAAATACACAAAAAATATTTTTAAGTTTCTAAAATAATATATTATTTTCTGATATAAAAATATTTTATTTTTCTTCAAAATTTCAATATTTTGCATAATTAATTAGTATATATTTATATATTTGCTTTTTAATTATTCTAACCAATCAAAAAATCATAAAAAAAAAAATTTTATATAAAATATTGTTTATATATTATAAACTAATTTTGTACATATTTTGAATAATTTTCTCTCTAAGTTTTAATTATTTGTATAATTATTTGCATAATTATGTTTTAATTAGCTTAATCAATTTCAAATCAATTTCAAAAAACTCCAAAAAAAATTAGTTTTGTTTTAAAATTAATTGACAAAAATTTTGTACATATTTTAAACTTAATTTCTAGGTTTAAATCTATTTTCATCTTTTTTCTTCATTTTAATTTAATTAATCATGCATTAATTATAATTAAAATCAATCATAAAAAAAACCAAAAACATGCATTTCTCCATTTATCTTATTGCAATTTAAATTCCTAGATAAATGTATAGGATGTCAAATTCATGTAAATAGGCTAGTTTACATTTCCTGCACAATCGATGTAATAACGTAGATTTACTTTCCGCACTTTACATTTCCGCATTTTAATTTCTAGCAAATATAAACTGCGTGTATGTCAAAGATAAAATTGAACCGTTAGATCACTAACTTCAAAGATAAAATATCTGAATCCAATCACAATCACACTTGCACCTCTTAAGGTAATTCCTTCTCATTCTTTTCAAAATCAAAGTCAAAATTCTACTGTTTCGAGTACAAAATCGAACCTTTTGTTTGTATCCGGTGAAAGGATAGATTTTTAAAGGAAATAGGATAAAGACCTTACAACTCAGGGTAGACCTCCTAGTTTGCTTGCTCAAATCAAAACAAACAAAATTCTCATACACTGTTGTTTTTCAAAACAAAACTTTCCAAAAAGACAATATTTTGTATACATCCAAACACGGATCATTACAAAGTTAACGTTCTTTTCAAAACATCTTTCGAAAGATAAACAAACACTTTGTATACATCCACACAAGGATCATTACAAAATTCAATTTACAAAGGTATTTGAAACCACATATGAGCATTCTAAAGCAATTGAAAAGTGATCGAAAAACAAGTGAGCTAAGCAAAATTAAGAGCCCATGGATAACCATGGATACAAAGGGTGCTAACACCTTCCCTTTGTATAACCTACCCCCTTACCCAGAATTTCTTAAAGGTCTTTTTTCTGTTTCTTTTATAAACCTTTCCTTAATTGGATAAAATAAAAGGTCGGTGGCGACTCTGTGAATTTTCAAAAAATGCGAAAGCATTAAGCGATAAAAAAGAGTCAGTTCACGTATCTCTCCCGCTCCGAGATATGGCCCGAAAAAAACGGAGGTCCACATACTCCACAGCAAAATGGTTTGGCTGAAAGGTTTAATCGAACTATTTTGGAGAGAGTTAGATGCATGTTGACTAGTGCAAGGTTAAAGAAGGTGTTCTGGGCTGAGGCTGTTTCGACATCAACATATCTGATAAACAGATGTCCTTCGACAACGTTAGATATGAAGACACCTGAAGAAGTTTGGTCGGGACATCCACCAGATCTCGACAAACTGAGAGTATTTGGCTGCGTAGCCTATGCTCATATTAGGCAAGACAAGGTCGAACCTAGAGCTCTGAAATGCATGTTCATGGGATATCCTGAAAGAGTCAAAGCTTATAGGCTATGGTGCTTAGAGCCAGGTCACATGAGGTGTATCACCAGTCGAGATGTAGTTTTTAATGAAGCTGAAATGGCTTTTAAGAAAACTGATGATGTTGGTCGAAGTACAGAAACATATGACGAAGAGCTGGAACTGGTAGAGATTCCTGTTGAGGTGGAGCATGTTGATGCTAAATTACATATCCCTGATGAAGTCGAAGAAGAAGCAGAAGATGCTGAGGAAGTTGAGGAAACTAATGATGACTACCTATTGTCGAGAGATAGGTCGAGAAGAGTCATCAAGGCACCTCAAAGGCTTTGGTATCCAGATCTTATAGTTTATGCCTTAATCTCTGCAAGTGAGGTTCTAGACGAAGAACCTAGAGACTATAAGGAAGTTATGAGGAGTCAAAATAAGACTGAATGCCTGAAGGCCATGGATGATGAGATGAAATCTCTTTATGATAATCATACTTGGGAACTGATCAAGAAACCTGCTGGGACAAGGTTAGTCAGCTGTAAATGGATTTTCAAAGTTAAGGAAGGAATCGAAGGAGTGACGTCGAAAAGATACAAGGCAAGGTTAGTTGCAAGGGGTTTCACTCAGAAAGAAGGTGTCGACTTCAATGATGTGTTTTCTCCTGTTGTGAAGCATTGGTCCATTCGAATGTTGCTTGCCATGGTGGGACAGTTCGATCTTGAACTGGAACAGATGGATGTGAAGACTGCGTTCTTGTATGGTGATCTAGATGAAACAATCTTGATGAGGCAACCTGAAGGGTATGTCGAAAAGGGAAAGGAATATTATGTGTGCAAGTTAAAGAGATCTTTGTATGGGCTGAAACAATCTCCTCGACAGTGGAATAGGAGATTCGACAAGTTCATGACACGCATAAGTTTCATTAGAATTCAGTTCGACTACTGTGTTTACTTCAGATTTCGACCTGGTAATTCATTTGTTATTTTTTTGCTTTATGTGGATGATATTCTTATAGCAAGCAACAATGTTGAATATGTGATGAGGGTGAAGGCTGAACTCAATAAGGAGTTCGATATGAAGGATCTGGGAGCTACTTCCAGGATTCTTGGAATTGACATTCGAAGAGATAGAAAGAATTCAAAGTTATGCTTATCTCAAGAGGCATATCTACGAAAGATTCTCGAAAATTTTGGTATGTCGAATTCGAAGCCAGTTGTGACTCCAACAAACCCTCAGTTCAAGCTGAGTATTGATCAGTGTCCCAATACTGATGTCGAAAGAGCCTATATGAATAGCATCCCATATGCTAATATAGTTGGTTCTTTGATGTATGCTATGGTCTGTACTAGACCCGACATAGCATATGCAGTAAGTCTTGTAAGCAGGTACATGGCGAATCCTGGAAAGGCTCACTGGCAAGCATTGAAGTGAATTTTAAGGTACATAAATGGGTCTCTGAACAGAGTCCTAATTTATGATGGAGCCTTGGGTGAAGATAGTAAAGCAGTAATCGAATGATATGTCGACTCTGATTATGCAGGTTGTATGGATTCCAGAAAATCTATTTCTGGATATGTTTTCACTATGTTTGGCACAGCAATTAGTTGGAAAGCAACACTTCAGAAGGTTGTTGCTCTATCAACCACTGAAGCGGATTATATTGTCCTAACTGAAGCTGTGAAAGAAGCATTGTGGCTTGAAGGTTTTACGAAGGAGCTGAAACTTCAAGGTCGAGGTATCACTGTTAATTGTGATAGTCAAAGTGCAATACACCTGTCGAAGAATTCAGCCTATCATGAGCGAACTAAGCACATTGATGTGAGGCTGCATTTCGTCAGAGGAGTAATCGAGCGTGGAGAAGTCCAAGTGCTGAAGGTTTCGACTGAAGACAATGCTGCTGATATGATCACCAAGACATTGTCGAGTTGCAAGTTTTTCCACTGTATGCAGTTGATAAAGCTGCATGAAGAAAGCTAGTTTGTTCCCTTGATGTTGTAGAGTTAGATCCAAGGTGGATATTTGTGAGATATTGGATCGAACTCTAGTATGGTCGAAGGGTAGCTTCTTGGTTCGACAGTTCGACAGAGTTAAGCATGAAGTCGAAGGTTGTTCACATGCTGGTGTCGAAGTGTGCATATTGTAGTCGAAGATGGGTATAGCATTCAGATGTGGAAGATGCTAGGGTTGTTAGCATGTTAAATTAGGTTTTAGTGTTTAAACCCTAATTTGTTAAGTTAGCTTGTTTATTAAGTTGGCTTGTGTAATGGGCCTTGCTGAAAAAACCCATTAGTTAGTATGTTAGGTTTTATTATAAATAGCATACTAGTCTCTCATCATTGCTAAGCTGAAAATCCTAATTTAGGGTGAGAGAGGTTATTTGTTATTCTTGTAAACTTGTAATCTTGTTTTAAGAGAAAGTGAAAGAATAGCAGTTATAACCAATTCTTGTGTTCTTCTTATCTTCCCTAATTCCCTATTATATTTTGTTCTTAACATCGTTTTTCACAACACTAAGAAAATTTTTAAAGAAAAAAACTAGAGAGAAAGTAGTGTTTCTCTCTCATTGATCTTTTTTATTTGTTCAACGCTATGCATAAAATAGTGATAAATCGAGTCTCTATATAAATTCTTTTTGATAACCATTGGATGATCCTAAATCTATATAATGGATCCGTTGTACTTATGCAGTAGACTATTTTGTGTCTCTCTTGTTTTTTTTCCTGCTTGACCTTAAACAATGATGATTATGAAGGTAATGATGGCGAGATAGTCTAGCGAATTCAAGTGTGATATATGTGCATTTGATTTTTTTAAGCAAAATTTTTTATTAGAAAACATTAATTTAACATTACTTTCAAAATACAGGTAAAATTAAAAAAAATTTAAAAGTAATCCCATAAGTGTATGTTGTCAAGTTTGATTGCAAAATTGTATTTGAAATCTAATTTGTATGCAAAATAGACTACATGTTGTGTGTGAAAAAGAGAAAAATCAAACAAATCAGAGGCTATGATAAATTGTGAAACATTATATAACACGTAAACTGTTATGAAGAATGCAAGGCCCAACAGAATTAAAAGAAGACCAATTATATTGAAAGACTATATTTAATACCATAGGGTGCAGTTAGTAATTTTATTAAGTAGTTTGTTATTTTCTGTTTTATTAGTGCTAGCCCATAGCCCAAGTGGTGCTGAAAACCCTACTATATATGCTGTATGTTTTTATCATTTGAGTAAGAAGAAAAGGTGTTTTATCTTATTATCTTTTAATGCATTCTTAGATCTAAAGTTAACCTAGCATAGTCTAACATTGGTGCTTTCATAGTTTTGAATTCATGGCTCCACCCAAACCCACAAACCCTTCTTCTAAAGAAATTGTTGAAGAGGCTGTCCAACTTGCTCAACATCGTTTGGATATGGCTCTACAAGACACACAAACTCAAATGGATGAAAGGTTTCACATGGCAGCAGCTGAGTTGTCTCAACAAATGGGTCAAGTTCACACAAGATTTGATAATGAAAGACAAACTGCTGATCTTAGGTATGATTCTATCATGTCTATACTCCATAAAATTTCTGAACAAAGAGAAAACCCCCAATCTGCAACTGTTCACTCTGCTGCAAGTGGGTCAGGTATCACACAGCCCCCATTTTCATCTCCTATGGTAAATATTGCTGCATCACTCATTAACACACCTGTCCACACACCACTTCATACACCTTTTAATCCCCATATTTCTGTCACCCAGCCAACCATACCTACCCCACTGCACCGCCACACAGCACCCGAACCACCCCCACCACCACCATTTCCACCAAACCCACATTTACACCAAAACCACTCAGCTTTTATCCCTAACCAAAATTTTAACGCCACCCCTTTACAATCTGTTTCATACCAAACTTTGTCCCAACTTCCCCCTTTACCCACATTTAGATCCCCTAAGTTGGAGCTGCCTTTATTTGATGGATCTAGCCCTTTGGAATGGCTCTTTCAAGCTGAACAATATTTTAGTTTTTATAACTTACCACCAGAAAATCGCTTGTCTCTAGTTTCCTTTTATATGAAAGGGGATGCTTTGGGTTGGTTCAAATGGATGTATCAAAATCAGTTGCTTAGTGATTGGTATTCATTCACAAGAGCCTTAGAACTCAGATTTGGCCCATCCACCTATGAAAATCACCAGGCAGCATTGTACAAATTAAAACAAACTGGTTCTGTTATGGAGTATCAAACAAAATTTGAACAATTGGGTAACAAAGTTGTGGGGTTACCACCAGACACGATTTTAAATTGTTTTATTTCTGGATTGCAACCAGAAATTCATAATGAATTGGCTGTTCATAGACCTACATCTATTTCAAATGCAATTGGCCTTGCTAAGTTAATTGAGTCCAAACTTAAGGAATCCAAGTCCAAATTTTCAAAACCTTTTTCCCAAAACTACCAAAAACCAAACTCTTTTGCCTCACCCAGCCAGTACCCGAAAACAGCCCTTCAAACAAACACATCTAACCAAAAATTACCCAGCTCAGCCCAAACTTCGTTTCCTATTCAGAAATAAACCCAAGCCCAATTACAAGAAAGAAGAGCACAAGGGCTCTGTTTTAATTGCGATGAGAAGTTTGTCACGGGACATAAATGTTCTACTAGCAGATTTTTCATATTGTTAGCGGATGAGGAGTCAAGTGATATCCAAGCAGAGGTTTGTGATGTTAGTGATCCTACGAATGACCAAGATACTGCTGATACTTATTTTCAATTATCTCCTCAAGCATTAACGGGTCAGTTTTCTCCCTAAACTCTAAAGTTCCAAGGACTCATTGGTGGTTTACAAGTCATGGTTTTGATAGATACTGGCAGCACACACAACATCATGCAACCCCGCATTGCCCAACATCTTAACCTCAAGACCACTCCAATCACACAATTTTCGGTAATGGTGGGAAACGGCTCACATTTACAATGTGAGGGAATTTGTCACAATGTTCAAATCCATTTACAAAATAAACCATTTACACTACCTTTTTATTTGTTACCAATTGAGGGGGAAAATATAGTTTTAGGAATGGCTTGGTTGCGTACTTTGGGACCTATCCAAGCTGATTTTTCAATTCCTTCACTCACCTTCCAGCATCAAAACAGACCCATCACTCTGACAGGAACTTCCAATTTTTCTCCGACCCAAACCACTGTCCACCAGCTACGTCACCTTATTCATACAAATGCCATTGCTTCATTCCATTTACTAACCATGGCAACTATGGAGAAACCAAACCCAACTCAAGATCCTAACCACTTAACTAGCAATTTACATTCTTCAGACCTTCCACCCGAAATCACACAGTTACTCACAGAATTTCAAACAATTTTTCACCAACCCAAAGGCCTTCCCCCACCAAGACCACATGACCATCACATTACCCTCTTACCAAACACAACCCCTATTAATGTAAAACTATATAGATACCCCCACTCAAAAAAAGACACAATGAAAATTCTGATACAACAGATGTTAAAGGATGGCATTATCACTCCTAGTACCAGCCCTTTTTCATCCCCCGTTTTGCTTGTAAAAAAAAAGACGGCACATGGCGTTTTTGTGTTGATTACCGAGCATTAAATGCAGTAACGGTTAAAGACTGTTTTCCTATACCAACTATTGATGAATTATTAGATGAGGTTGGTTCAGCTTCTATGTTCACTAAGTTAGACTTATGCTCAGGTTACCACCAGATCAGGGTTGCATCTAAGGATACGCATAAAACAACTTTTCGAACTTTTGACGGACACTATGAATTTTTAGTTATGCCATTCGGTTTAACTAACGGTCCCTCTACTTTCCAATCAGCTATGAACGACTTGTTGCGACCTTACTTGAGGCGATTTGTTTTAATTTTTTTTTATGATATTCTGATTTACAGTGCAAATTTTAGCGATCATCTAACTCACTTAAAGATTGTGTTTCAGTTATTACAGACTCATGTATTTTTTGTGAAGTTATCTAAGTGTGTGTTTGCACCTACAAAGATTGATTATTTAGGACATGTGATCTCTGCGAAGGGTGTTGCACCAGATACGGAAAAAGTAAAAGCAATTTTAGACTGGCCACAGTCACGTTCACTCTCGACACTCCGTGGTTTCTTGGGTCTCACCGGATTTTATCGTCGTTTTGTTAAAGATTACGCCTCTCTCGCCGCTCCTCTCACCGATTTGTTGCGTTCCACTAATTTCACATGGAGTATAGAGGCTGATAAAGCCTTTACAGAATTAAAGCGCAAAATGACCGACATGCCGGTTCTGGCGCTACTAGATTTTACAAAGCTTTTTATTATCGAAACAGATGCTTCGGGAGTCGCCATTGGTGCAGTTTTGTCCCAAGGAGGTCACCCTATCGCTTTCTTTAGTAAGAAGTTATGTCCCAGAATGCAGGCAGCGTCCGTTTATGTTCGGGAGATGTTGGCAATCACGGAGGCTGTAAAAAAATGGCTTCAGTATCTTCTTGGGCAGAAATTTCATATATATACAGATCAAAAGAGCCTACGAAATCTATTGCTACAACGAATTCAAACTACAGAACAACAACAATGGACTGCAAAATTACAGGGTTTTGATTTTGAGATCTTTTACAAACCTGGTAAATCGAACCTTGTCGCAGACGCTTTGAGTAGGAAGTTCACAGCTCAGGAACCAGTTTTGCTTGCCTTGTCCTCAGCAACCCCTGATCTCTTCAGAGTCCTAAAACTGTTTTATCAAACAGACACAGTGGGTCAGAATCTGGTACAAGAGAGAACTCAGAACAACACAAACAGAGAGTACCAATTCCAACATGGGTTACTTTACTATAAGGAGCGTGTATTCATACCAGATATTCATCAGTTGCGGCAGAGTCTCCTACATGAACACCATCACACACCAGAGGCAGGTCATTTAGGAATCAAACCAACTTTAGCTTGTTTGAGAGCGTCCTTTTGTTGGCCAGGAGTGTACCTCGATGTTAAAAACATGGTTAGAAAGTGTACAACTTGCGAACAAAACAAATATGAAACACAGAAAAAGAAAGGCCTCTTACAACCACTACCAGTTCCAAATAAGGTATGGGAAGAGCTAACAATGGATTTTATCACAAACTTACCAAATTCTTTCGGTCACACGGTTGTCTGGGTCATATGTGATCGCCTGACCAAGTTTGTCCACTTTATTCCCCTACCTACACACTTCACTGCAAAAGATCTGGCCACTCGTTTCACTGTAAAGATCTTCCGTCTCCATGGCATCCCCAAATCTATCGTCTCAGATCGTGATCCCATCTTCTTGAGCAAATTCTGGAAACAATTTTTCAAACTCCAAGGAACCACCCTACAATACAACACTTCTTATCACCCAGAGACAGACAGACAGAC
The DNA here is from genome assembly GCF_029867415.1 of Vicia villosa. NCBI lineage: Eukaryota > Viridiplantae > Streptophyta > Magnoliopsida > Fabales > Fabaceae > Vicia > Vicia villosa. The sequence continues at coordinate 170,068,597 of NC_081182.1, forward strand.
GGAAGTGGTAAATAGATCGTTAGAGACATACTTACGTTGTTTGGCGGGTGAACATCCGCGTCAATGGCATAAGTTCATTCATTTGGCCGAGTATTGGTATAATACCTCCTTCCACACAGCTATTCAAATGACACCATTCTGGGCTTTATACGGTCGGGATCCTCCACAGCTCTTAGACTATATCACTGAGTCCGCGACAGAAGATACTTTAGATCTGACGCTGCAACAACATCAAACTATTCTCAATGAGTTAAAGGGATACCTTAAACAGAGCAGGATAGCTATGGAGAAGCAGGCAAATCTAAAGAGACGACACGTTACCTTTCAAGAGGATGACTATGTTTTCTTGAAACTTCATTCGTACCGACAATCAACAGTGGCTCGACGAGGTTCTCAGAAACTTGCAAAACGTTTTTTTGGTCCTTTTCGTATCGTCAAACGCATCGGAAGCGTGAACTACCTCTTAGATCTACCATCCTCTTCACGGATCCACCATGTTATCCATGTTTCGTTGCTGAAAGCTTACCACGGTGACAAGCCTCCAACAGAGTTCCGCCCTATGTCGCTTCACGATCGGACCTTGCTCCACAGCACCGTCCAAGATCTGTGTGAAACAGAAGATAATACAACATCAGAAGTTCAGATCAGTAACACAAAGGAAAGGGAGATGTAGGAAATAGCAAAGTTATCAAGAATAACATCACCGCTACCTTTCGCTTCGGAACAACAGGCACCTTTGACACAAGACAATGAAAGAGGCTATGAGTTAGTGAAAGAGTCTATGATTCATGGCACACAAGGGAAGGGAAGGCAAGCGCTTTTCGGAAAAGAGAGAGGAAGACGTTTGAGAATTTCAGAAGGGGAGGAAAATGTTTATCAGAAGACCGCTACACCTTTGGTTTCTAATACTCACAAGTTATCTAACGTTACTTTGCCTCGGGACAGCAATCTAGGTTACGCTTCCCAAAGTACAGCTGTGTGTACAGTAAATGGTACTTACCCCACCACCCAAGACAAGTCCTTATCAGCAAACAACCAATCAGAGCCATTTCCACAGATTTCCTCTGACTTTTCAAAGATTTTTTCACAAAATCCTTATCATACTCACGTGGCCGTTCAGGGACCAAACATTGCCGCGGGTGGACTTCGCTCAGATAAGGTTTCAGCAACAACCCAAGGCCCAAATCGAACAAATGCTTCATCCAGCCCAATTCCTTTGAACCTTGAGGACAAGGTTCTTTCTGGGCCTGAGAGTAATGTTATGAAGAATGCAAGGCCCAACAGAATTAAAAGAAGACCAACTATATTGAAAGACTATATTTAATAGGGTGCAATTAGTAATTTTATTAAGTAGTTTGTTATTTTCTGTTTTATTAGTGCTGGCCCATAGCCCAAGTGGTGCTGAAAACACTACTATATATGCTGTATGTTTTTATCATTTGAGTAAGAAGAAAAATTGTTTTATCTTATTATCTTTTTATGCATTCTTAGATCTAAAGTTAACCTAGCATAGTCTAACAAATCAGAGGCTATGATAAATGGTGAAACATTATATAACACGTAAACTCAGAATGATGAGTGGGAAAAAGAATGATGGAACATGCAAGGTCACCATTCACCAATGATGGGAAAGTTCCTACAAGTAAATGAGTCACCATTGGATGAGGAAGTAAATTCTGTTATTTCAGAGAAGAATGATATCTATCGGAAGGCTATATAACTAAGTGAGAGCAAATTGGTGACTCGTGCTTGGGTGTTTCTCCTGAGTGAGAAACTCTATTTGTACTTAACTGTTGTTTTCATCATCACTAGGATTGAGACAGTTGTTTCAAAATTCAAAATTCAGAAATGCTGAATTGGCACTGCCGAACAAGTTTCGTAACGGATTTACCTAGCTCTCATGGTTTTCATGGATCGACTTGCAAAGTATGGTCATTTTTCCCACTAAAGTCAGACTATGACAGCAGAAAAGTAGCAGAGGTCTTTATGAACAAAGTATTCAGTTATCCATTGTTTTGGATCGAGATAAGGTTTTCACGAGTACATTTTGGAACACAACTGTTTAAATTGTATGGTACTACTCTTTCCATGAGCATGGCTTACCACCTCCAATCTGACGGAGTCTGAGGCCTTGAATAAATGTCTTGAAAGATATTTATGCTGCTTGACTTTAATCAGCCTAGTCAGTGGTCAAAGGCCTTACCGTGGGCGGAGTACTGGCATAACTCTTCTCACCCAGTCAGTGCGGCTATGACACCGTTTAAATCCCGTTATAGTTGTCATCCGATCTGCAAGCATAATTACATCAGTGCAAGCAACTGCTGTTATGCTTATATGAATCATTCTTTTAATCTATTTCTGGTTATCTATATGGCACGAATTGGGACGGGATGCTCCATGATGTAAAACAATTTTTCCAGCTGTGTGCAGTGTACCAGTAAGCCAAAACACCTACTACACACTACCTGCAGCTGCAGGGTTACTAAACTCTCCTCGAACCTCCAACCAAGTTTGGAAAGACATTGCTATGGAATTCATAACGAGTTTACCTAGCTCTAATGGTTTCAACATAATCATGGTTGTCTTGGATAGACTTACAAAGTATGGCCATTTTTTCCCACTTAAGTCAGACTATGACAGCAGAAAAGTACAGAGGTCTTTACAAACATAGTATTCCGTTATCCATTGTCTCTGATTGCGATAAAGTTTTCACGGGTACATTCTGGAACACAACTGTTCAGTTTAGATGGTACTATACTACGCTTGCCATGACCACGGTCTATCACCCCCAATCCGAAGAGTCCGGAGCCTTGAATAAAAGACTTTAATCGGCCTAATCAGTGTTCAAAGGCCTTACCGTAAGTGGAATAATGGTATAACACTTCTCACCAGGTCAGTGCCTCCTTGTCACGGGTTAAGTCCCTTTATGCTTGAAATGACAAACTCCATGCTTGATTAATAAAAAAGAATGGGTGTTTTATTTGAGCTTTGGCTCAATGGTAACAATTGTTTCTGCCTAATATTGCAAATATAATAATATTCATTTATAAGAAATAGCCTAAGATATGTTTTAGTTGAATGACAACTTAACTATAATTTGAAACGCGCAAATCTGACACGAAACATCTTAATATTTCAAAGGTATCGAAATAAGAGGAACTACGTATATAGTAGGAAGTTAGAAGTTGAAGTAGTTATTTTCTTCTGTTATTAGCTTGCACATTCTATTCTTGATCATCTTCTGATACTATGTATATTAACTTGTTACTTAATGTATATAAATCAATAAACAACCATTTCAGTCCATTCACTTGACACATTTCTTCTTACTCTCTCAACTTTATGACTGCACGTAAATATAAGACAGAAATTGCAAAGATTTAGAGATAGCAAAGCAAACAAAAGGGAAACGTACCATACCAATTTATCATTAAATGAAATATAAACATTGTTATTGTAATTATTAACATCAAAACACAAATCCTCAATGTTTACAAATAATCATAGTCTCTAAAACTTCAAGAATCATAAACTAATATTAAGATTATCATCAAGATCGACGAAGAACAGAAAAATCAAATCTTTTCTTCTCTTCATTCCATTTGAGACCAATTTCATCTCCTTTCTTTAAGCTTCTTCTGTCTACAAAATCTGTGATCCATGTGTTGTTGAAGACATGACTGTCATTTGAAGGTCGTATCTTGAAAGTAAGAGAAACAGGAAAGCCAGTGTCAACATCAAACACTTCAACTTCGACTCCGTCGTTCTCAGCTTTAGCTTTATCCACGACAGGAACCACCCATTTCTTAGCCAAATCTCTATTCAACAAAAGTCTGCAATTATCATCAAGATCACTCTTTGTCAACACCTTCTTGATCATCCATGAATCACCAACATTGGTTGAAGAATCAGAACTTGTCCCAACAGTACTGCGTGTGCTGTTTGTTGTTGAAACATTGGTTTCTTGTTGGACACGTTTTTGTTTCTTGACAGTTTGTGTCTCATGTAGACAAGTACAAACACTGAGAGATAGATGGAGGCAAACAAAAGTTTTGGGATAGGAGGAGATATCCAAGAGGGATGAAGAAACATTGTTGTTCTTGTTGGTTTCTTGGTGTGCACGTTTCCTCTTTTTGGTGACTCGTGTGGAACATGAACAAGAACCAAGTGCAAGATGAGGACAGACAAAGATAACAGAAGAAGAAGCACAAGATGAAAATGAAGATGAAGATGAATGGGAAGAGGTAGGCATGAATGAATGAAATGAGGAAGCCATAGATCAAAATCGGAGGAAACCGCGCGTAGCTACAAGTAAAGCAAGAAGGTTTCGCTCTGAAATGGAAAGAAAGTGTTGTTATGCTGAAAGTGTTAAGCAACTACTTATTTATATAGCTAATTAGGGTTAACGGCTACTTAATCTATTCTATTGTTTGTTAATTTTTTCTTCTTATTTCTACTGCAAGATTAGATTTTGTTTTTATTTTCTCAATTTTATTAAATCTTCATGAATCTTATATTTTTATTGCATATTAATGGCTAAAGATTTTTTTGTTAGTTTTATTTTATTTTTATTTACACCGACTTACTTCCAAAATTAGGCTTTCTTAATTTTATTTAATAAATGAATTTTTTTCATCTTAAATTGCCAATAATTAATTATATAAGAGATGAAACCTACATGTTTATTGAATCTTAGATTTCTACTACATCTTAAATATTACATATTCTTTTGTTAGTTTTTAATTGATTATTAATACGAATTCGCTTTTTTTCAAGATTAGGTTTTTTTAGTTTCATCAACTTTATATATCGCAAATTTTCAATATGTAATTTTACACTTACTCGAATCACTAAATTGTCTTTTTATACATATCACATTAACTAGAACATTAATACTCAATAAGAAAACATACTTTTTGATTTATCCCAACTTTTTAAAATATAATTCAAACAATTATTTATCTTAAATATTACTTTTTTTAATTATAGAATACCCCAATTTGTTGAGTTCAAATTCCAACTAATTATACTAAAATCCAATTTATAATTTGGAAAATTCTTTGGCCACCTCCCAACCTTCTAGGTCACTTCTGGTGAAAAACCCAAACTACCCCTGACTTCGGAAATGCATTTCCGAAATGCAAGAAAAAAGTGTTTTCGGAGATGCATCTCCAAAGGCGCCTTTTTTTTTGAAAAAATTGTCTTATTTCGGAAGTTCATTTCCGAAAACAGCATTTCGGAAGTTCATTTCCGAAATACTGCGCGTTTTGCAGATTAAGCAAAACAGTCCCCCTCCCCCATTCATTTACCCTAATCTTCTTCCAAACTCATCCTCTTTCAAAATTTCTGCAACAAGCAAGTGTGAAGTCAAAGAGATTGCCAAAGTCTTCTTCCAATCTCAACCTAAATAATCTCAAACACTAATTGGTAAGTTTATCATTTTTTTTCAATTTTTAGATTCATTATTCATTACTCTATTAGGGTGTCTAGAAATTGAAAAAATCACATTAAGATAGGTTGGTACTGATATTAGGTTGTTTAGTAGGCATAAAAGTAGTTTTGATTTAGGATTTTGGGGTCTGCCATTGGAGGTTGCAGAGAACTTCTTCGCAGGGGTGTTTCGGAAGTTCAATTCCGAAAACACCTCCATTCCCAGTTTCGGAAATGAACTTCCGAAGTGTATCAGAATTTCAATTTTTTTTAGTTTTTTCTGTTGTCTCGCATATTAATCGATTTCAATTGTTTTCAAGAACATGTCAGGCAACCAAGCACGCATCAGACAGGGTAGAGAGACACAGACTGCGTCGGCTAGACGCGAGCGGGCGGCGGCGCAACTGGCGTCGACACACGGACGGGGGCAGGGCTGGGGACGACGTGTGCGAGTTCCCGTGGAGATGGACGAGGGTACCTCTACATCTGGATCGAGGAGTCGGCTGGCTCGGGTATCTTCTTCCCGCCAGCGAGAGGAGGAGGAGGAGGAGGAGGAGGAGGAGGTGGTGGCAGTTCCATACCACGAGGCGGAGGGGGTACCGGATGTTGACCCTCCACTCAGGGAGGAGGATGAGCAGGAGGACAGCTACCCGGGAGGGCCCATTGACACTTCCGTGCGGATTACCTACCACGATCATGTCGCTCGGCGTATCTGGGAGGGAGAGGTATTTTTTATAATTTGCCCGACTACATTATTTAACCTTTTATAATTTAGAAGTTTATTCGATATTTTCTTAAAGGTCTATTTAACATACGCTTTTATTTGTTTTTTTCTAACAGGAGAGAGAGCCGTTGAAAATGGTGAACCACGCCCGGAAGATTTTCAGTTTGTTTAAACCGACTGCTGAGTGGTTTAACGACTCGGTGAGAGCTTCAGGGCTTAGTGGGCTCTGCATGACGGGGTACACCACCATCAGCCACGGCATGCAGGGGGCCTTTGTGGAGCGCTGGCACAAGGAGACGTCTTCTTTCCACTTGCCGGTTGGGGAGATGACAATCACCTTGCATGACGTGCAGTGTCTTCTCCACCTGCCGATCAGGGGTCCGCTGTTGACCCACTCCCGGATCCAGAGAGTCGAAGTCAGTCAGTGGATGGCGCTCTATTTGGGCATGGAGCCCGAAGCTGCTGACTACGAGTGCATCACGACATCTGGGCCTCATATCCGGTTCACCAAACTGAGCCGCTATTTCGAGCACCACCTGGACGCGGCGGCCAATGCCGAGGATGCGGGTGATGATCTATTTACACATTATCACCGTGGCTGCGCTCTCCGGTGCTGGTACATGCATGTGGTAGGCGCTGCGATCTTTGTGGACAAGAGTGCGAGGTACGTCGACGTGACCTACCTCCGCTACTTCATGGACCTGACTACCGTTCACCAGTGGAACTGGGGGGCAGCTACTCTAGCATACCTATACCAGAAGCTGAATGAGGCCTCCAACTGGAGGACGAGACAGTTGGTCGGATCCTGCACACTACTTACGGTACGTTTCATTTTAATTGTTTTGTATTTATTTATGTTTCGTATTTATTTTTAATACATTATCGTGTTTGTGTTTCAGAGCTGGATCATCTCCTACTTATCCCGCATCCACGGCTTCCACATCGATCCTACGTACGTTGACGCCATGCCCAGGGCCGCCAGATACGTTCTCCAGAGGGGGAACAATGCGGTGGGACCATACCGTGGGTACTTGGACCGCACGATGCACGATGACGTCACCTGGAGGCCGTTCAACGACTACACTCAGATTGTCCCCTTTGACTGTATATCTCTATATTCTGGCTGGTTGGCATGCGGGACTACCATCATGGTCTGGTATCTCCCTGAGCGGTGCATGCGGCAGTTCGGATTTGTGCAGATGATACCCAGGTCACCCTTTGAGGCTGCTCCCGACACAGTGACCCGAGTGCAGCTCACTGCCATATTTGAGGATTGGGAGCGTCATGTGGTACCGGAGGAGTACCGTCGCACTCGGGTCACCCAGGACTGGCACAGTGTGGAGGGATACGTCACATGGTTCTACCGGGTGTCACATCCTCTGCTGAGACCCGACGTTCCCGGCGCTCCTAGACCAGCACACGAGGAGATCCTGGAGAACCAGCAGGCCGAGGATGACCACGCCATTGATCTCCTGCCGATCTGCCAGCGGATAGAGATGCTTGGGCGGGACGCGTTGGATCGGGGTGTCGTTCATCAGGGCGGTCCAGAGGCAGTCTACGTGATGGAGATGATCGTCACTGATGCGGGCCGTGCGGCGGCATACCGGCGGCAGAGGTGGTCCCAGGGAGAGAGGGTTAGGCATACCCAGTAGTGGTCGGGTTTATTTCTTTTTGTTTTCGGATTGTATCTTTAGCACACTATTATTATTTGGATTTGGATCGGTTTGTATATATTACTATTTTTATCATATTAGTAGAATTCTGTTTATATGCGCTTATTTTATTTCCCGGCTTCCTTTAATTAAAAATACAAGACTATTTCAAAAAACATTAAAAAAAACACAGTTTCTGCATAATTCGGAAGTTCATTTCCGAAACCCTCTAAAATCTGAAAAAAGGTGTTTTCGGAAGTGCATCTCCGAAAACAGCCCCCATGAGGGGTTTTCGGAGATGCATTCCGAAGTCTGAAATTTTTTAAAAAAAAAAAATACTTCGGAAATGAACTTCCGAAGCAGGGGTAATCTGAGATTCGCCGGGAGTGACCCCTGTAGGAAGGTGGGTAAAGAAATTTTCTATAATTTATGGTTTTTTGAATATTTATTGTTAAAATTTTATTAATAAATATTTTATATTTGAAAAAACTTTTCGTTTCTAATTTTAAGAAATTCTTTAAAATTATATTTATCTTTTCTTTTTCCATAACGAAACTAATCCTGTAAAATTGAAATAAAAATATTTTTTTTTAATAAAATTGTGTTTTAAAATATCGAACTAAAATTGTAATATGTCAAAGTCACAACATTTAACCAATAAAATGTGTAGAATTCTCAAAATAAATTATCTAACTAAATTAATTGACGTTACTCCACGGACCTCGTAATTTATAGAGTCATGATAAAAAAAAAAAAACTATATAAATATTTGAAGAAGATCATATCTGAAGAATCCACCAGGAGTTTGCCTAAGCTGAAAATTGAAGAAGGCAAAATCTGACACTTTTAATATTTTGTGTGTGTGTGTTGATTTCTCAAGATACACATGGATTTACTTCATTAGAAAAAAATCGACACTTTTGATGTTTTCAAAGAGCTACACCTACGTATTCAAAAAAGAAAAAGGGGTGAAATTGTTAAGATAAGGAGTGACCATGACAAAGAGTTTGAGAATTCCAAGTTATCTGAATTTTGCTCAGCTAGAGGGATATGTCCTGAATTTTCAGCTTCCATCACACCTCAACAAAATGGAGTTGTAGAACGTAAGAATATAACTCTGCAAGAAGCTGCTAGAGTCAAGTTGTATGCCTAGAATCTGAAGGTGCGTGAAACACAAGAAAGAGGGGTTTGAATTGGGTTTCAAGATAAAATATAAAATTATTCCCAAGACAAAATGAAGAACACAAGAACAAAAATAAATGACACAATTATTTTTATCTCGATTCACTGTTAACGGAGTTAATTCAGTTCATCCCCAAGGTGATTTTGCCTTCTCAACAAGGACTTATTTCATTATAACCGAACTGATTACAGAAACCACAACAAAGACCAACTGCCAATGTTGCAAACCACAAAGACTAACTGTCAATGTCTTCTTGAGAATTCTGACTAAAGCCCAAGTCTCTCAAGGAACTATCAACTCAAAAGTTAAATACAAATGTTTGTGTTTACAGAGATGCTTCTTGAAAGTATATTACACAAGTTTGAATACAATCAAATAACACAAAAATATTAAGCAAGTATATGAACAAAAGCTCACTTGTTGCAAGTTAACAAACAAAAGTTCTTGTTTTACAAAACTATACAAAGAATAATTAGAGATAATTGTGCAGCGTTTCAGCGTAAGTTTTGTAGTGTTTTTCGTTGTTATATTTAATCTTCTAAGTCTTCCTTTTATAGCCAAAAAGAAATTTGTTGAAGGGTAGATTAGGAATACTTAATTCTAGCTATTTGGTCCCCAACTGTCAGTGAAGGAGTGGTCTACAACATAGTATAGTAGTACCGTCCTTGCACCACCCTATCTGGGTAGTGGAACATTTGTACCTTGTACTATTTACTCACGTAAACCATTTTTAATTTTATCTTCTAATTTCAGAGGCTTTTGATAGTTAATGTTGAAGCATGCTTAGAAGGACAAAAACTTGAGTCACTAGTACCTAAGTCTTCAGAGTCTTCCGAACTTGTTCATCCCGAACCTTGTCTTTAGAGTCTTCGACACTTAGTCTTTGAATCTTCAGAACCTAAGTCTCCAGAGTCTTCAGAACTTGTTCATACAAAACCTTGTCTTCAGAGTCTTTAGCACTTGGTCTTTAGAATCTATTGTTTTCAGAATCTTCAGAACTTGGACAACAGAATCTCAGAGCCTAATGAGTATCTAAAAGCTCTTTCACGAGAGTCAAGATTAGAAGCTTTATCACTAACGTTCATCAGAACCGTTGTTATAGAAGTATTCTAGAACTTGACTGAGTCTTTGTAAATACGCTGGTTTCTTACAGAGTCAGAGTGTGTTGAGTTCAAAACTTGATGACGTCACACGCCTTTTCTTCAGAGTCAGAACCTGTTAGCAAAATCTACACACTAGACAGAAACCGTTAGAGTACTAAATTGTTCTCTAAGATATCATGTAATGTTATCATCAAAACATAAGGCCAGATGCAGAATCAAATCTTATTCTTACAATCTCCCCCTTAAAACTATACTCTCAAAATTTATTTAAACTCGTTCAGAGGCTCCTCCTGAGCTCAAGACTTATAAATAATTTTGAAGTATAAGAAGGTAGCAGGAAAGGATACTTCCCTGTTTGCAACTTCGTCAGAGTCTGACTAAAAATATCTGATTCTTCATCTCAAATCCTGACTTGCTATCAGAACGCGATGAATTGTTAGAACCTGGTTGTAAATTTGCGTTAAGCTTCAGAACTGGGTTCATCTTGACCATGTTCAGAACATCTGAACTTGATGCTTTCTAAGATATTTATCAGTCTTCTGTCTAACCTTCATAGTTTTGCATGTCTATTAAATTTTAGTGAACTTTTGCAAAGTTCCTGAGTCAAACATTGTTAGAAGCATGGGCGGAGCTATAGCCCAGCGAGCCCGGGCACACGCCCGGGCTCAACCTCTCATTTTGTTCTATACTCCCCACATTAATAGTCAATTTTTAGACAACATCATGGGCAAAATTAGTAATTTTTAGACAAAATTAAGGACAAAATTAATTAAAATAGGATGTAAAATTTATGCCCAGGCTCCCTAAAATTTTTGGCTCCGCCAAGCAAAAATCTTATACCATGTATGAGACATATCTTATGACAACTGGAAGAGTTTACTGAAACGGCATCCGCTCGATGAATGATTCGCTGCATTAACTTACCAAGACCGTGACATCACACGGCGCCTTAATCTGTTGGCACAAAATTCTGTCTCTGTAAAAAAAGCCTCAAATCTCTAGACCAGACGCTGAAAACCCCTAAGTAGCAAACTTGGCTTTACAGGTTTATTGGATTTGATTTCACCATTGAATATAATCCGGGAAAGAAAAATTTAGCAGCAGATGCATTGTCGAGAATGTTTATAAATTATAATGGCTTGGTCTGAGCGCCCTTCAACTTTCTTAGTATATTTATTCCAAGCCATTTGAGTTTATAGCCACTTAAAATCATTTGTTCTGCAGTGCCAATAATATACTTTCTCCGACCCTCAATTTAGCTTAGGAGATGGCTTAGTGTTTTGGAAGGATAGTCTGACAGTCCCTTAAAACAGCCTTTAATTCACCAACTTCTGGTGGAGTTTCATGCATCTCCAATAGGGGTCATTAGGGTATTACACGAACTTTGGCTCAAAATGCAGCCCAATTTCATTAGGATGGGGTGCTACATGATGTAAAATAATTTGTCCAACAGTGTGCAGTGTGGAAGTAAGCCAGCCACATTTGAGAATACATTGCTATTATGGACTTCATAACAGATTTACGTAGCTCTAATGTTTTCACCATCATCATGGTTGTCGTGCATCCATTACAAAGTATGGCCATTTTTTCACTAAAGTCAGACTATGACAGCAGAAAAGTAACAGGTCTTTATGAACAAAGTATTCCATTATCTATTGTCTTGGATCACAATAAGGTTTTCACTAGTACATTCTGGAACCCAACTGTTTAAATTGCATGGCACTACTCTTGCCATGAGCATGGTTTACCACCTCCAATCCAACGGAGTCTGAGACCTTGAATAATGTCTCAGTAAAGCTGCTTGACTTTTAATCAGTCTAATCAGTATTCAAATGCCTTACCGCTAGAGCATCTACACCTCTGAGAAAAGGTGTGTCCGTGTTAGTGTTAGGTCCGAAATCAACACCGACACTTGTGATTACATTTAATTTATTCATCTTTTCAAATTAATATCCATATGGATGTGTCAGTGTCGGTGACGTAGCTTACCGTGGGCGGGAACTGGTATAATACTTCTCACCAGATCATTGCAACTATGACACCGTTACACAATTAGCAGGGAACTGCTTTTACAATTACACAAATCATTTTTTCTCTTAACAGACTTGCACCCACTTTCCGTATAATTTAACATGCTTGAAGCCTATGAGATTCTAAAATCTATTCCCGGCTATGTATATGGCTGTATGCAATAGAAGACTTACATAAGATGCATGCGAATATGAAATCAGTGTAATAGGTAGTTGCAATGAAACATTGGGATGCAACATTACTTAAATTTCAAATATGTTTTAGTTGAAGAGAGAGGATTAGAATGAAATTAGATAGAAGAGAGAGTTTACTCAATTGATCTAACACAGTTACAAAGAATGGAGAGAGTGTATATATTTAGAAAACCAACTAACTAACTTACTTTTTAAACTGTCAAGTGGTGACAGTTTGCTTGTGTTGCAAGTCACCCATTTGAAACACAATCAAGTATAGAAATTACACAGGTAACTTTGGGACAGCTCATTCAAGACAGAGGACTAAAGTGGCAAGCAGTCGGTTAAGAGATGATAAGGTGAGATTTACATCTCAACCTGAATTGGGTTCTCAAATAGTTGGAAAAGCTCAAGGTGTTTTATGTGGCAAAGTTAGCAGATGGGAGTAGACTAGTGATGGTAGCTTAAACTTTTGTGGTTTGTACAAGATAGGAAGCACCATATTGCGATTATCGGTAATAGAGGGCACAGGAAAGTTCATGAATGCAAGGGGGTTTTCTGAACTGAGACTTCTTATCCCACCAGAACAGATTGCCACTGGTGGTGAGACATTACTCAGAATCAGTGTTCATTTGACTTACTAGTACTGTGCTGTAGAAATCAAAAGGCGATCTAGGGGTTTTGAGTTTTTAATTACAGATGACAATTTGTATGATGTCAAGTTTTATTTCAAAATCGTATTTGAAATGTTATTTGTATGCAAAATGCTCCATACATACTACATATTATGTGTGGAAAAAAAGAAAAATCAAACAAATCAGTGGCTACCATAAATGGTAAAACATTATAACACATAAACTAGAATGATAAATGGGAAAGCTATATAACGAAGTGAAAGCAAATAGAAAAGGTGTGAATAATTTGGTAGTGATTTCTCCTTCTCCCTGAACCCATGCAGTGTTTGGGATTAGCCAGTTATATCAATACCATAGTTTGATGCTTTCTATGCGGCCGCCGAAACATGCACAAAAGCGATTGAGGAGCAACTCTAACTGTTTAATTTGCATGGTAATACTGTTGCCACGAGCACGGCTTACCAACCCCAGTCCGATGGAGTCCGAGACCTTGAATAAATGTCTAGAAATGTACTTACACTGCTTAACTTTTAATCAACCTAATCAGTGTTTCAAAGGCCTTACTGTGGGCGGAATAATGATGTAACAACACTACTCGCCAGGTCATTGCGACTATGATACCGTTTAATTTCATTTCTGAATAAAAAAGAATGGGCATTTTCTTTGAGCTTTGGCTCAATGGTAACAATTGTTTCTGCCTGATATTGCAAAGATAGTAATATTCATTTTATAAGAGGAAGTTAGAAGTTGAATTAGTTATATTCTTCTGTTATTAGCTTGCAAATTCTATTCTCGATCATGTTCTGATTATGTATATTAACTTGCTACTCAATGTATATAAATCAATAAACAACCATTTCATTTCATTCACTAGACACTTTTCTTCTTACTCTCAACTGTATGACAGTTTGTAAAAATAAGACAGAAATCGCAAAGATTTAAACACACTAATTTATCATCAAATGAATTATAAACATTCTCATTCTAATTTATAACATCAAAACACAAAACCTCCATCCATGTTTACAAATATCAGAATGTCTAATTATCAACAAGATCGATGAAGAACAGAAAAATCAAATCTTTTCTTCTCTTCATTCCATTTGAGACCAATTTCATCTCCTTTCTTTAAGCCTCTCCTGTCTACAAAATCTGTGATCCATGTGTTGTTGAAGACATGACTGTCATTGGAAGGTCGTATCTTGAAAGTAAGAGAAAGAGGAAAGCCAGTGTCAACATCAAACACTTCAACCTCGACTCCTTCGTTTGCAGCTTTAGCTTTATCCACCACAGGAACCACCCATTTCTTAGCCAAATCTCTATTCAACAAAAGTCTACAATTGTCGTCAAGATCACTCTTTGTGAGCACCTTCTTGATCATCCATGGATCCCCAACATTGGTTGAACAATCAGAACTTGTCCCAACAGTACTGCATGTGCTGTTCGTTGTTGAAACGCCAACATTGGTTTCTTGTTGGACAGGTTTTTGTTTCTCGACAATTTGTGTCTCATGGAGACAAGTACAAACAGTGAGAGATAGATGGAGACAAACAATAGTTTTAGGATACGAAGAGATATCGAACAGGGAAGACGAAACATTGTTGGTCTTGTTGTTCTTGTTGGTTTCTTGGTGTCCACGTTTCCTCTTTTTGCTGACTTGTTGTGTGGAACATGAACAAGAACCAAAACCAAGTGCAAGATGAGGACAAACATAGATAACAGAAGAAGAAGAAGAAGAAGAAGAAAGACAGGATGAAGATGAAGATGAAGATGAATGGGAAGAAGTAGGCATGAATGAATGAAATGAGATAGCCATGAATCAAAAACAGAAGAAACCGCGCGTAGCAACAAGAAAGTAAGAAAGTTTCGCTCTGAAATTGATAGAAAGTGATGCTGAAAGTGTTGAAGAACTAATTATATTTATAGCTAATTAGGGTTAACGGCTACTAAATCTATTCTGTTGTCAGTTAATTTTTTCTTTCTTATTTCTACTGCAAGATTAGATTTTGTTTTAATTTTCCCAATTTTATTAAATCTTAACGAATCTTATATTTTTATTGCATATTAATGGCTAAAGATTTTTTGTTTGTTTTATTTTTTTTATTTACGCTGACTTGCTTCTAAATTTTTTTATCATAAATTACCAATAATCATACAATATAATAAAGCAAAATGAATATTTTGACAAGTTTGCCATTTGTCAAAATATTAGAGTCCTTACTATTTTTAAAAATACTATTAATAGAAATATTACTATATTTATCTTTATATTTATTTTTATATTTAATTAATTATTTCATTAATATGTTTACACAAATAATTAAATTTTTAGCACGGCTAATCAATGTATATTTTGTTTTCAAGATATTTGGTTCATTTTCTTTGAAAAAAACAGACCCCAATGCAACTTTCATTTGGTCTTCCAACGTTCTTATAATTTCTAAAAGGTTATTCATATCAAAAACCTGAAAGTTATTCATTTCAAAAACCTACCTTTACCTCTCTGTCTCTCATTTTTCATTTTCTTTTCTTTTCTTTTTCTTTCTCTACTCCTACTACCAGCTATCTCCCTTTCTCTTTCTCTTGTCATCAAGAAAGAAGAAGAATAAAATCAGACTAACGTAAGTCGCGCCGTTCCCAATGCTGTTATACCTTTAGAGGTCCCCTCTCTCTGCCAGATACAATCTCTTTAGCGCCGTTGATACTAAGGTTCTGGCTCGGGGAAAAACTTTGATCCCCATAGATATGTTCTCATCTGATTCCAAACTAACCTCTCTCCTCCACAAAATGCCTCCTAAATTCGTCAAATTGAAGGAAGGTCCAGTTGAACGACCCATCCTTGGTCGATTATCTTCCCACCTCAAGATTGGAATTGTATGCTAACAGCGATCATCTTCTCCAATTTATCGCTAATTTCGTATTCAATTTCTCTTTCTTTTGTTTGATTGTTGCGATGGTGTGTAGATCTACGGGAGCACGAAATGGGAGGCTCAAGTTGAACAAGATCTCGATAAGATTCACGAGAAAGCTAAGGTCGTTAATGAAAGACGTTTCATTGGTTTGTTTTATTTTATTCTGCTTTTAGATTCTTGATTTGTTCAATTGTTATAATCTTTTGTGTAGTGTTGTTGTCTTAATATTTTGATTTGTAGTTTGGATTAGGATTATTTGGGATGATTTAGAAACTACACATGTGGATGTCATTTATACTTATCAAGAGTGTCTTTCTGTAAGTCCAATAATTTTATTTGTGGATGATTGTTTCAATTTTTAATACTTGAAGTTTTCTTTGTTAGATTTCTGATGAAGCTGCTGCCAGTATTTGCTCCCTTATCATTGAAAGGTGATGTATGCATCTTCATACTTATTTCTGTTTATGCTTGCGACCAGAGTTTCCATACTACTGAATATAAAATCAGTTTATTGGTATGCACTGACCAGAGCTATTTTGCTTATACAGGGTTTCATACATTTTTGCATAAAAATTACATTTTGCCAACATACATGCAAGCCATATTTTGTCAAATGCAGCACTATTGTGCATGATTGTGAATTTGAAGTGCGATATTGAGCTATGTTGAGACATAGTAGTCTGGTGGGTGCAGGTATGGACTGAAGTTTGTTGCACAAAATCCACCATAGTATTTTAAAAAGGTGAAAAATGCACAAGAATCCAATGAAGTCATTAGACCGACTGATATATGCACAATGTAATAATAATTTCTGTTTCTTTTTAAATCTTTGAGGAATTTTGTGATTCAACATATGTAGTGGTATTGATGGATGTTGAATATTATATAAAGCATCTTATGGGATACTTTCTCATGGGATATGGCCTATTTTGATGGAGTATTTTCTCATGTTAATTTACTATATGTTGTATGTATGATAGTTAATAATTAGTGGAAAGCATTTTGATTTTTGTTTTGTTATTACAGAATTAACTGCACTTTCAGTCTTTCCTTGGTATATGAGTATGATATTCTATTAGGTGTTGGTGATTTTAGTATCATCAATGTATTTTGGTAGTAATGTGATTTACTATAGGCCAATGCAATTATGCGTTAAGTTTGAAACGAGTTAGGGTAGTGCGGAGTGCACGCTCGTCGAGCCAAACGTGTAATTGAATACGAATAATTGAAATGGGGTTCCAAGGGGCGTAGCTCCTGGAGGGGTGCGGGGAAGCGCCCCGTCGGGGTCCAAGGGGCAGAGCCCCTGGCGGGGTGCGGGGCAGCGCCCTGCCGGGGTCCAAGGGGCAGCGCCCCCGTTCGAAAAATTCGTTTGAATAGTTGTACCCTTTCCCAACAGACATGACTGTTCTTTTTCGAAAAGGTGTGTCTGTTCGTTTTCTGTTATTGGTCTCCTATATAAGGAGTCATTTGGCCTCGATTTTGGAATACGAAATCATACTTCCTCTCTACATTCTAATCTGTTCTCTATTGTCAGAAAACAGATTGCTCTTCGAGAATTATTCCCGTAAAGATTTTGTGAACCCAGACAAGAATAGGGTCGAAATACTTTGTTCGGAAAGTGAACGAACACGATTCTTCGAAGATATCCAGGATTATCATACCGAATTTCTAACAAACGAACAAAGTATTATTTCTGATAATCATGGTTGGAGGAGGAAGCACCGTCAAGGAGATGACTAAAAGTTTCGGAAAATTGGACAAGTTTCAAGGACAAGACTTCAAGCGTTGGCAGAAGAAGATGCATTTCATGTTGACAACGTTGAAGGTGGTGCACGTCCTGTCTACACCAATTCCAGAACTTGAGGAAGATGACACGGTTGAAAATCTGAGACGCCGATCAAAGTGGGAGAACGACGACTACATATGCAGAGGGCACATTCTTAACGGTATGTCTGATCCCTTATTTGATATTTACCAAAACGTGGAATCTGCAAAGGAATTGTGGGATTGTCTCGAAGCCAAGTACATGTCAGAGGACTCATCTAGTAAAAAGTTCCCGGTGACCGATTTCAACAATTACAAAATGGTTGAATCGAGGTCTGTCATGGAACAATTCAATGAACTCCTTCGAATCCTTGGACGGTTCACACAACATGGATTGAAGATGGATGAAACAATATCTGTCTCAAGCATCATAGACAAGTTGCCTCATTCATGGAAGGATTTCAAACACAATCTGAAACATGGAAAAGATGAACTGTCTTTGATCCAACTTGGAAGTCACTTGCGCATAGAGGAATCTCTACGAGCGCATGAGGATAACAAAGGAAAAGGCAAAGAAATTGCTGGACCCTCGGTTAATATGATCGAAGAGTGTGGTAAGAACGATAACAACAAAAACAAAGGAAAGAAGTATGCTTTCAATAACAAAAAGGGAAATTTCGGTGTTAACAAGAAACCGAAACTAGAATGCTGGAAGTGTGGCAGAACAGGCCACTTCAAGAAGGATTGTCGTTTCGGCAAAAAGCACGACAACACGAACGCAAGTGGTTCAGGAAAGGGGTCTAAGGACCAATCCGAAAACCAAGGTCAGAAATCAATTTGTGATTTGAATAGTTTGATTAAACATTCGGTTTCACTAACTTCTGAGGCATTTTATGTGCAGGATGATGCTATCCCGTGGTGGATTGTTTTTTTTTTTTAAATTTACTTCGAAAATATTTAACCCGTGCCTCGCACGGGTCTAAGTACTAGTTAATTAAATAAGAGATGAAACTACATGTTGATTGAATCTTAGATTTCTATTACATCTTAATTTTTACATATTCTATGTTAGTTTTTAATTATATATTAATACGAACTGGCTTATTTTTAAGATTAGATTTTTCTTTTGGTAACTGTTTTTCTTTTTATCAATTGTATATCACAAATTTTCAAAATGTAATTTTCTTTTACACTTACTTGAATTCACTAAATTGTCTTTTTATACATACTACATTGACTAAAACATTAATTCTGGCCGGCCTAAGGGCCAAGCTACTCAAGTTAAGGCTTTGGCCTCAAAAGTTTCGACTTAAAAAATGGTTCAAAAAATTTTTTTTTTGTCTTGACTTCAACTCTTAGCAACCACAAAATTAATATTTTAAAATATATTTTAAAGGCCTCACTTTTAAAATTTGTTTTAGGCCTCTAAAGTGGTTGGGCCGGCCCTGTTCTCAATAAGAAGATATACTTTTAATTTATCCCAATTTTTAAAAATATAATTCAAATAATTATATATCTTAAATATTTTCTATTTTATTTATTGAAATCAAATTCCAATTAATTATTTAAAATCGAATTTATAATTTTACGATTTTTTTGTGTGCATATTTATTGTCAAAAGTTGATAAATAAATATTTTAAGTTTTGATAAAATTAACCCTTTAAATATTGAAATAAAAATATTGTTTTTGTCGAATCAAAATTGTAAGATGTCAAAGCCACGACATTTAACCAGCGCTTTAAAATTGGATCAAATTGATTGAATTAGGAATTGAAAGGGTAACTGGTCTGATCTGATTGTTGGACCAAATATGCTATTGAATCAATGGAAACTAGTCAAAATCAATCAAAACCGGTGAACAAATAGTTTTGGAAAATCGTAGGATTAAATGTATTTTTTTTAACAAAACGACGTCGTTTTGATTATTTTAAAAAAAAATTAAAATCTTACTAGATTTTATTCAAAAAAATTGTAACAATTTTCCTTTGTTTGCAATTAGACATGTTTTAAAATTTATTTAAATTAAGGTGATTTCCGACGATTTAGAGAGGCAATTTCCAACGAGAAGCAACTTCCGACAACCACCACCATTTTCACTAGTTGAATTCGAACTGAAGAGGTTTAAACTCTTAATCTTCAGATTAGGGACCTAATCAGGGAGATTTAACTGTATGAACCTACTAGGGGTACTATTTTAGGGCAGAAGGTTCTGTATGGGTTGAGGCCGGCCAAGAAAGAAGGCGGCAACGACGCCACCAGCGACGGTGAAATTGGTTTCACCATCATCAAGTTCTACATCAAATGAAGACAAAACAAAGAGTAATACTGCAAGAAATCACCGGAATCACCAAAACCTAAATCGCAACCATTGATGGATCCGATTACTGAACAACAAATTGTGGAAATAGTAAAGACAACAATCGGTTGGCTGAAAATGGGATGGAAATAGCATACACTGCGCCACTGATTGTTAATGGTGAGATTGAAGTGGTTATCGGAGAGCAAGATGTAAGCTCTAAGAGGGAATTTTGGGGGAATGCACTCATTATATATGCCATAGGAAGTGAGTTATCCATGAATGTTGTGAAGAAGTTTATGATGAACATATGGAATTTCGTGGCATTACCTGAACTTTACTACAATGAAGAAGATTATTTTCTAATTCGATTCAAGACAAAAACAAATAAAGATACGATCCTTATGAGAGGGCCTTATACCATCTACAAGAAATTGATGCCTCTACATGAAAGAACACCTGAATTCAGATTGAAAAAGGGTGTGCTCTGGATACTCCCTACATGGGTTACTTTCTCTCACTTACCATTGATCTTTTGGGGAGAAAAAAGCATAGGCAAGATAGTAAGCGTGATTGGCAAGCCACTTATGATGAATGAATGAATGAACGGCAAAGAAGCCTAGGGTGTCGTATGCTAGAGTTTTTGTTTAAGTAAATGTTATGGTGGAACTGAAGAAATAGATAACAATAAGAGATCTAAAAGGAGCAAATATATAACAAGCAGTATGATACGAATGGCTCCCACCTTTTTGTAACATATGTGATAAAGTTGGACATGTTTGCAAGCATAAGGAACCTCCAATTGGGAAGAATAAAGAGCACACATGGACACCAAAAAAGATCATCACAAATCCCACAATTAGTGAAACTGTAGAACAAGATGAAGACAAAGTGATACAAAAAAAGGATAATGAAGAAGTAGAGGCAGCATATCTATGAACAGTTGTTAGAACTAAAATCAAAGGGAATGAAATACTCAGAGTGCCTATAATTGATTGCACTAATGGCTTTAGAGATTTAGAACATGGAAAAGGATCAAGCCCACGTGACCCTAAAGTTTCATGATGATAGGCTGGAATGTGCGAGGCCTAAATAAAAGAGCGGTATGCTTGGATTGGTGGCCATCTCAAAAAAATACAGGTATCATATCTTGATTTACTTGAAACTATGGTTAAAATAAGTAATTCAAACAAAGTTAGAAATTGCTGTGGAAATGGTTAGATTATATGCAGATAACTATGACTATCACATAAATGGGAGAATATGGCTTATGTAGAAACCTATAAGTTCAAACATCCAAGTTGTTAATAGATCTGACCAACATATTGATAAGATTAATTTAGTATACTTAGAGAAATAAACAAGCAAACAGTAAAATATTGGGAAGGAAATGAATATTGTGATAATAAAAAGTATTGAGTTCAAATGGGATCAGTAAGTACAGAGAAATAGCATGAAAAATAGTAAAACTAAGGAAAGAAATAATGATTTGGCACTTCGAGAGGCCTTAGCTCTCCTAGGGATTCCAAGACTTAATTCATGCCTGATGATGGCACTAACTCTTCTCCTATATGTAGCCTGAGATCTATTTTCTCTCTCCTAAGTCAGTTGTTCTTTAGTAGTGGACTCCTATGCCAGTTGTCCTTTAGTCATGCGCTAAGCACTAATTAGTTAGGATCTTGGGGGTGTGTAGGTGATTCTCTGTGGCCCCATTTCCTGCTCCACTTTCTGTGGCCCCCACCCTTATTTTCTCTACTATAAACTTTGTTAAAACAATCAATTCCTCCCCCTTTAAAACTCTCCTTGACCTCAAGGAGGAATCCAGGAAATTCTTTCCTTAGTATGCCCACTGTTTCCCATGAATTTTCAAATTCTGGAAAACCTTTCCATTTGACCAAAACCTCTACTTCCCCTTGTGCATCTCTTCTAGCGTCCAAAGCTACTCCAGGACCTGGTTCAGACACCAATCCTCGTTTATACAAGCTGGTAAGGGTTGAGATAGTGTATCAGGACCTATGGCTTTTTTAAGTAAGGATGCATGGAACACTAGATGGACCATAGTGTCTTCTGGTAGCTTCAATTTATAGGCCACTGCGCCTATTTTTTGTATCACTTCATAAGGCCCATAATACCTGGGGCTCAGTTTCTGGTTAACTCTTTTGGCCAACTTCTTCAGCTTGAATGGTGCTATTTTCAGATAGACCATGTCTCCCAACTCATAATTTACCTCCCTTCTATGTTAATTATCATGTGTCCTCACCTGATCTTGAGCCTTCAGTAATTGCTCTTGCATCTCTTTGATCATTTCATTCCTTTCAGCTGTCAGTTTATTAACTTCCCCAACTGCTGAAGGGTGTGTATCACCTTTGATTAAAGTAGGAGGGACTTTACCATAAAATGCTTCAAAAGGAGTACTTTTTCAAAGAAGCATGGTAGTTAGTATTATACCAATACTCAGCCCATGCTAACCATCTAGGCCATTGCTTCGGTTTCAACCCTGTCAAACACCTCAAATATGTCTCCACACATCGATTGACCACTTCAGTTTGTCCATCAAACTGAGGGTGATATGCAATACTATATTTCAGTTTGGTTCCAGCTTTCTTAAATAACTCTGACTAGAAACTACTCAAAAACACGTTGTCCCTGTCAGACACTATGGAACTAGGGAATCCATGCAGTCTCACTACCTCCTTGAAAAATAACTCAGCTATGTCTTTAGCTGTATAGGGATGACTCACCGGCAAGAAGTGAGCATATTTAGTAAGCCTGTCCACCACCACCATGATGGTATCTATCCCTTATCCCCTTGGTAATCCTCTAATATAATCCATGGAAATGTCATTCCATATTTGAGTAGGTACAGGTAGAGGTTGCAACAGCCCTCCAGGAGTCAAACTTTGATATTTGTTCCTGTGGCAAACTTCACACGCTTGTATATACTCCTGTATTCTTTTCCTCATTCCCTCCCAATAGACTACCCTTGCTATCTTTTTGTAGGTCCTTAAATACCTAGAGTGGCCTATAATTGTCGTGTCATGGAACATATGTAAGATCCAAGCCACTCAAGGTGACTGCTTAGGAATTACAACTCTTCCTTCATGATATAGCCTCCCTCCCTTCAATTAGAATTATGCATTACTGAGAGGTTCATTAATGAGGGCTTGTACCAGACTCCTTAACTTCTCATCACCATGCACCTCTTCTTATAGTCCTTCCCAAGCTTCACATTGCACTATTGTGAGGGTGGCATACTGCACTTGTCTTGACAAGGCATCTACTGCACTGTTCTCTTTTTCAGGTTTGTATTTTACCTCAAAATTAAACCCTAACAATTTTGATATCTACTTCTGTTGATCTTCCCCCATAGTCTTCTGGTCAGTGATGAATTTTAAACTTTTCTGGTTTGTATGCACCTTAAAATGTCTTCCTAATAAATAAGGTATCCACCTCTGTTTAGAAATCACAATTGCCATTAATTCTCTTTCATATACTGACTTGTTTTGATAATATTAATTTAGTATACTTAGAGAAATAAACAAGCAAACAGTGAAATATTGGGAAGGAAATGAATATTGTGATAATAAAAAGTATTGAGTTCAAATGGGATTAGTAAGTACAGAGGAATAGCATGAAAAATAGTAAAACTAAGGTAAGAAAGAATGATTAGGCACTTCGAGAGGCCTTATCTCTCCTAGGGATTCCAAGACTTAATTCATGCTTGATGATGGCACTAACTTTTCTCCTATGTGTAGTCTGAGATCTACTTTCTCTCTCCTAAGCCAGTTGTCCTTTATTAGTGGACTCCTATGCCAATTGTCCTTTAATCATGCGTTCAGCACTAGCTAGTTAGGATCTTGGGGTGTGTAGGTTATTCTTTTTGGCCTCATTTCCTGCTCCATTTTCTATGGCCCCACCCTTATTTTCTCTACAATAAACTTTTTCAAAACTATCACATATACATAGTGAAGTGTATAAAACAGATAGAACTCTCTCCCACTGCCTCACTGTGATTTATGCCCACAATCAGCTTGCAAAAAGGATAATTATGTGGGATCTTATCAAAAGTCAGTCAGGAAATGTCAATGGACCTTGGATAATAATTTGGGATTATAATAATTTTATAAAAATTGATGACAGAATAGGTAGTTCCCCTGTCCAATGCAATGAGTACAGAGACCTAGAAGAGATTATGGATTCAATTGGATTGTATGAACATGGATTCAATTGGATGGTATGAGCATGCTAAAGATCTGAAAAAGAAGATTATGAAGTTTTATGAAGATTTGGTTGGTGTTGCAGCAGAGTAAAGGTTGCATGTGGATATAACTGCAGTGAAAAATAACATCAATTGTATGAAGATCATAGGGAAAGCCTCATACAACCTATATCTGAGAAAGAAACATGGGAAGCCTTAAAAGGGATAGGAGACTCTAAAGCACCAAACATAGACTATTACAGTTCTAAAAAATTCAAAGCTAGTTGGCCAATTATAAAGGGTGATGGTATTGATGCTATCATGGATTTCTTCAACAATAATAGACTGTATGTTGCTCTAAACTATGGCTTAGTTACTTTGATTCCAAAGAGCAATGAGGTATGGATTTTGAAAGATATGTGACATATAACTTGTTGTACTACACTATACAAGATAATATCTAAGTTATTGACCAAAAGACTCAACATGCTGATTTATGTTTTAGTAAACAATATTCAGTCTGTTTTTGTACCGGGGAAAATAATACATGACAAAATTAGTATAGCTCGTGAATTGCTCAAAGGATATAACAAATAGGGATGACAACGGGTCGGGTGCAGGTTTCACACTACCCAAACCCGCACCCGAAATCACCACCCGAACTCGAACCCAAACCCAAAGACTATTCGGGTGGCAAAATTACACTCACGCCCACACCCGTTGGGTTCGAGTTTTTTCACCAAAATCCAAACCCGTAAGAAAGTATATAAAATACATTTTTCCTACAACTTTTCACAATATATATATATATATATAATATATATATATATATATATATATATATATATATATATATATATATATATATAAACATATACTTTTTCTATATATAATATATATATATATATATATATATATATATATATATATATATAAACATATACTTTTTCTATATATAATATATATATATATATATTATATAAATAAGCGGGTGTGATTTTGGGTTTCGGGCGCGGGTTTCACACTACCCAAACCCGCACCTGAAATATCGGGTGGCATCCGAACTCAGTCAACTTCGGTTTTTACGCGTTGACTCGGGTTCGGGTTCTAGTAGGCCCCGCGGGTTTGGGTCTGCCTGCCATCCCCAATAACAGAAAACATATTTCTCCAAGATGTGCCATACAAATAGATCTCCAAAATGCATATGACACGGTTGAATGAGGGGAGATGATCTTTCCTACTAGATATATTAATTGGATCATGACCTGTATCACTACTGTATCTTACAAGTATTTAATCAATGGCCAGCATAGTAGATTTCTCAAAGCTAAGAGGGTCGAGACAATGGGATCCCATCTTCCCTCTCCTATTTGTCTTGACTTTGGAGTATCTCCATAGAAGCCCCAAGAGCCTACACAACAATCATAATTTCAACTATCATCCTAAATGTGCAAAACTCCACATCACCAACATTTACTTTGCAGATGATCTCATTTTGTTCACTAGAGGAGATCTAATATCAGTGCAACTCATGATGGAAGAAATTTTGAAATTCTGAAATGCAACAGGCTTGAAGGCTAATCCAACAAAGTGTAAAATTAATTTGGAGGAGTGACAATGCATGATCTGCAGCAAATCCTTCAAATCACTAGGTATGCAACAAGTGATCTACCTTTTAAATATCTTGGAGTCCCACTTTCAAGTAGAAAACTTAGTGTGAATCAATGTCATCCCCTTATTGATAGAATTATGAAGAAGGTCAAGCATTGGACATCAAAATTGCTAAGCTATGAATGTAGGAGTCAACTCATAAGGAGTGTCATTTTTGATGTGGCTGCATATTGGATGTAGATATTTCCCTTGCCTATAAAGGTGATTAATCACATTGAGGGCATGTTTGTTTCAGCTTTAAAAAAATGGATTTTTTCTTTGTATTTCTAAAAATAGATTTTTCAAAACCATTTTTCAAAATATTACAAGTTTTTTTATATTTGTTTTTTCTAAAATGAAACACTAATTTTGATATCATAAAACATAAACATAGATTATTGAAGCCCAAAACTTTGTCAAAATTGTAATTTTTTCAAAAAGTTGTATTTCAAAAATGATTTTTATGAAAATCTATTTGAAATAGTTTCAAAATTAAGTGATTTTTTTGAAATTTTGATATCCAAATTTTTTCCCCATAAATAGATGAAACACCTAAAATCACATTTTAAGAATAACTATTGAAACAAAATTTTCATTTGAAGCTTTTATAAAAAATTTCTTTGTAAAATGTTTTTTAACAAAATTTTGTAACACTATAAAAATCATTTTTAAAAAAAGCCAAAACAAACGGGCCCTGAATCTATTTGTAGGAATTTTTTGTGGAACGGGGGTTACTAGTGGCAGTAAAAATCCTTGGTTGCTTGTTACAAAGTTTGTGAACCATAAGCTGTAGGTGGCAAAAACATTACTGATTAGGGTATTTGGAACCAAGCCACAATGTTGAAGCTTTTATGGAACTTGCAATCTAAAGTAGATAAGCTGTGGGTCAAATGGATAGAGGAATATTACTTAAAAGGTCATAACATTATGGAATGGAGGATACCTAAAATTTGCTCTTGGATGCTTAAGAAAATTGTCAAAAATAGAACTCTTACCGTCAATAATAAATAATTGACAAAAATGGCTAAATTCAAAACAGATATGATGTACAAGGAGCTTCATGGGGATGACAAAGAGCATATGAGCTGGAAAAAGGTGATGTATACCAACTGTGCTCAGCCTAGAGCACAATTCATCATTCTTTGGCTTGTGTTCCCGGACCGCCTTCCAACCAAGGATAGACTATCAAAATTTGGCATAATCAATGACAGGTCTTGTGTGTTTTGCCAACAACTAGAAACAAAAGACTACCTAATTTTTTTTGTGTCCTGCAACCAAACAGGAATGGGAAAACATTATTAAGTGGATTGGCTATCAAAGAATCAGTTTGAATTGACAAGTGAAGGTAGATGGCTAACACAAGAAACTATGAAAAAGGGCTGGAGAAGACAAATTTTGAAATGTGCAGTTGCAGAAGTGATCTATATAATGTGGAAAGCTAGAAATGAGATGGTGTGTTCACAAAAGCCTATGGATCCCAACATAATATAACACATTAAATTCATTGTGGTAATTAGATGTCAGATACGAAGGAAGTTACAGAACCACTTTAATTAATTTAGATACCATGGAGATAGCATAGGCTTTCCTTTTTTTATTAGTTGAGGATGATTTGTATGAACCTGGATTCTAACTGGATCGGTTGCTTTATATGTTTTGGAATAAGAAGTTAATTTCACTCAAAAAATATATAGATTTGTATTTTATATTAATTTATTGTGTGTGATGATTATATATAATTTGAATTTAAGGACTGTACGCGTGAAATTTGATATTTTGAAATTTTATAAGTGTCAAGATATTTTTTTAGAGACCGAGTCATCCGATTAACCAATTATATAAATATATAGTTTTGTTATATAGAGCAAACTATTTAACCGAATTATTCAATTTAATTTAATTTAGTCATACATTTTGATTAATAATCCATTAATTTAATCAATAAATTAATGATCTAATACTCTCAACAATTTAATAACCGATCTGATTTTTAAAATATTGTATTTAACCAATAAAATATATTGAACTCTCAAAATAAACTATCTAACTCAAAATTAATTGACGTTACTCAATGGCTCTATGCTTTATAGAGTTAAGATTAAAAAAATCCTATTTAAATATGGAAAAAGCTAACATGTGCCTCAAGGACACAAGTTAATAAACTATTTACAAACAGTGGCGAAGCTAGAAAAATTATGAAGCATGGGAAAATTTTCAATAATTCTGCCAGTGACTTCATAATTTTTTATCAAAAGACAGTATTTGACATAATAATTTTTTTGACAAATCATAATCAATAAACACTTTAAAAAATGTTAAAGGCTCTTGTAAAAAAAAGAGGACCCTGACTCTTGTGTAAAATTCATGAATGCTAATCTACCATATACTAGTAGTATATACTAGTACTTGTATTGTCCATAAGACAGACCATCAAATCATATATCACATTTGTAGTTAAATTTAATTTAATTTTAGCAACACAATAACCAACTAGATCAACCCAAAGTATCATATGGTTCAATGAGTTGTATAAAAACTTAGATCGTGTCAATCATTTGACAGCTTTATTCATAATGTCACATGCTCACTAGTAATCAAACATTACCACCATCATCACTAGTCTTCCCCTAGATAGTATCATTAGTAATTAAACAGTTTAGTTAAATAGGAATTAACTTTAATCCTAATAAACATTTTCCTTTGTCACAAACAAAGTCAAGATTAAAATTACTAAAAAAAATCAACAAATTTATAAATTATTCCAAATTCCAAAACTAATGTGCTATGCTATCTCTTTCGATTTACTATTCACTTCCAAAAGCAAAGCAATATTTCTCTCTCCCCAGTACCGCCCTATTCAACCATTAAACTTCAAACCACCTTCATTTCATTAGTAGAGGTGGGCTAGCAATCACCTTCATCTTTTTCTTTCTTTTCATCTCTCTCTCTCTCTCTCTCTCTCTCTCTCTCTCTCTCTCTCTCTCTCTCTCTCTCTCTCTCTCTCTCTCTCTCTCTCTCTCTCTCTCTCTCTCTCTCTCTCTCTCACAGACACACAAATGGACCAACAACTCCATCATCTTCAAGAAACCAAACCCACCGCCATCACCAATCATCATCTTCAAGAAACCAAACCCACCGCCATCACCAATCATCATCGTTGCTGCAACCACTACAAGCGAAACATCTAAAAACAACACTGTAACAGCAACAGTAACAACAACAATAGCTCTATTAAGAATCGCAAATGCAAAGCTAAAGATGAAGCATGGTCGGGCGGAGCTTGGACAGTTGCCCTATCTGGCCGGGCGCTGGCTCCGCCATTATTTATAAAAATATTTTTTTGAAACACATGCATTCAATGTATTGAAACTTTAAATATGATTTAATTATATTTAATTATATTTAATTTTTTTTCTAATTATCAAACACATGTTAGCATGACCGTTTCAATATTGACTAAGCAATTATCCTACTCGAGTCTAATACATGCTACCCAACTCTAAACATGTGAAACTCATAGTTCCAGCAAGATAGTGTATAACATGCACATCAATTTTTATTTTTTAACAAAACATATTTAAAAAAGGTTAACAACATATAATTTTTACAAATTAAAAGGACTAATTTATTATAAAAAATTAGAGAATTTCTTTATTGACCTCCTAACCTTCTTGGACACCCGCGGCGAAAATACTAAAATGCAATTATATTTTGGAGATGCATCTCCGAAGTCACTTTTTTTTTGAAAAAAAGATCATTTTGGAAGGGCACTTCCGAAAAAAACCAAAAAAAATGTATTTTCGGAGATGCATTTCTGAAATGTGGTGTTTTAGGAGATGCATTTCCGAAATCACTTGTCTTCGGAGATGCATATCCGAAATATTCCAATTTTTGGTCTTGGAATGTTTCGGATATGCATATCCGAAAAATTCAATAATTATAAAGAAATTAAAATAAAGGTGAATCAATACAATTAATAGTATAATTAATTGTATTAATTAAAATATATATCATCATAATCAAGATATAATAATAATATTAGCCTAATAAATATTTAAATTAACACCTTATTTACTATTTTTTTATGATACATAAAAAATCATTTGAAAAACTAATGTAATTCGAAATTCATATTAAAATAAGAATAAAGTAGTAAATAATTTTATTCTAATTTGATCTCTTTTATTTTAAATTTTTATTGAATAATTATTAATATATTTATTTTTTATATAATTATAATTATATTGTATTATTTATAATTTTAGTAATTATTAATATGAAATTTATCAAAAAATATTAAATTTTTATGAGTTTTTATTTTTATTTTTGATTGGAATTAGAAAATAAATATCAACCGTATAATTATAATTATTACTATTCGTAACTTATAAATTATATCAATTTTATGATATCTGAATTAATTAATATCCTAAAATTTTTAATTTTTTGGGATTTTGATTAATTCGGATATGCATATCCGAAAAAATTTCTGACCATTTTTTTGGGGGATTTGGTTTTTCAGCAGGGGTTCTCCCTATAGGGGTCTACAAAGAAAAACTCAAATTAAAAGGACTTAAAGAACTACATGTTAGCCTATGACTTTTATAAAAATATTAAAATAAAACTCTACAATTATAAATATCATATATAAAACATATGACTTTAAATACAATACTTTTTAAATATTATGTTCTTCTATAAAAATATTGATCTATCCGAAGATTTTAGGTCTATGAACACAAGCTCAAACAAGCATGGGCCTATGGTCCAAGTTAGGATCATCAAGTTCATATTTAATCCAATAAATTATGTCCTGCCTATCAAATGTTATATCAGAATACAGATTGCCTATCAAACGTTATATGAGAATTCAGATTGTTTACTGCTTTTCGTGTTATGTCATCCCTTCTATTTGTAATCCAATAATATATTATAAATCTTCTTTCAACCATGCAGTTTCATACCTACACAGCTTTATAATTCCTTTCATTCCGTTGTAAATTCGGTTACCACTCATCTGCCATATTCGATTTCGGGTGTTACATCCACTCTCCATCCTCTTTGAAATTTTGAATAAGTTTAAAATGAAGCATTAATTTTGTCATTACACCGGTTGGACTGATGCTACAGTTGTCAAATAATGAGGATGAACAAGACGTTAATCCAATTTAGTATAGGAGGTTGATTGGATCCTTGTGTTACGTGTGCAATTCGCGACCAGATTTGACATTTAGTGTCGGTATTGTGAGTATATTCACGGAGAGACCTAATGTGTCTCACTTGGCAGCAGTCAAGAGGATTATAAGATACGTCAAATGATTTATTTGGCTGTGGAATTCTCTTTCCCGCAGCGGACACGGGCAAAAAATGCAATTTGTTCAGTTTTATCGATTATAATTGGTGCGGAGATAAAAATAATTGAAAGTTTACAGCTGAATACATCTTTATATTCGGTAAAATATCAATCTCATTGTGTTCGAAGAAGGAACCAGTAGTAGCACTCTCGCCTTATGAGGCCGAGTACATTGTCGTTTCGTAGTGTGTGTGCCAAGTCGTGTGGTTAAAGAATCTATTGAAGGAACTGGGCAGCGATAAGGGTGACGTTGTAACGTTCATGATTGATAACGTTTTCGTTATAAATCTTGCTAAGAACTCAATTGCACATGAGGGGAGCAAGAATATTAAGACGAAGTTTCACTACATGAAAGAACTTGTTAGTGGAGGAAGGTTGAGATTGAGACATTGTAGAAGTGAAGATCGGGTGACTGATTTTTTGACCAAGGGAGTCACAATTGAAGTGTTCAAATGATTGAAAATGAACATGGGCATGGGAGACTTTGAGAACTTGAATTAAGGTGGTGTATTAAGTAAAAATTCAATAATTCAAGTGTTAAGTAGTCAATTTCAATTTTTCAGGTTATGTTACTTGTATCCCAATTCAACTATAAATTGTATAAATATCTTAGGAGTATCCTCATCGACAGTTAGTGATTAAATACAAATGATAATTCAATCAATTACTCAAATTCTCTTTATCTCTCTGCATCTCTTCATATAATTACTCCATTTTCACCAACCTTATGATTTCAAATTCTAATAATTTTAAGAAAATATAAATTTTGCAATTTTTTTAAACTAAACTGAGTTAATATATGTGGAAGGGATACTCAATCAGATTTTTTAAGCAACACATTTACATTTTAATCCTTGTAGTTCTTGTGAATCGTAAGAGTGTTGGCTCTTGCAACAACAAAAATGTATAGTTTTCTCAATAATCAATTATGAGAAGGATAAGGGGTGGGTGGGGTAGCTCAGTTGATACTTGCTAATTGGGTTAAGGAAGTTGTTGGTCTAGAATTCAATACTTGACACCAACATTTATTTGTACTTTTAAAAAAAAAATTATGAGAAGGATAACACAAAGTGATTAGAAAAAGCTTAAGCCGTATAAGATTCTTTTTGACTATGTAACGGCAACGGCGAAAGAAGCACTTTTAGGACAAACAAACACCATGCGACAAATTAAAGTTCATCAAATAGTTGATTCTCCTTCTCATTTTATGGTATATTAATTTCTCCCTCTGACCCTCAAAGAGCTTCAATAATATTCAACCATTGAGACATCATGCTATCATTTGTTTGATACTATTATGCTATATATCTCACTCCTCACTAGTGCAGAAAATACTTTTTACATCAGGCGAAAAGTACTTTTTACATCGGGTCTGGGCCCGATGTAAAGCCAGGCGATGTAATAAGTCAGAGACATTTTACATCGGGCAAATGCCCGATGTGAAAAATTAGCATACCACATCGGTTGAATTCAGATGTCTGATGTGAAAAATAATGCAATTTTTTTATAAAAAATATATACGCCATATTTTACATCGGTTGTCATGTTCACCCGATGTAATAGATAGTTTTTACATCGGTTTTCCACTTTGCCTGATGTAATAGATAAGTTTTTACATCGGTTTTCCATTTTGCCCGATGTAATATGTTTTCTGCTTTTAAGCGTATAATAGTTGTTTTTCCTATTTTAACCTGCAATTTTTTTGTACCTAATTTTCATATAAGTTTCGAATACCACACAGACCAAAGTTAGGTCGCTATTTTACACATTTTTCCCACAACACAGATCACATTTAGGTCACTATTTTCATATTTTTCTAAAACCAGT
This sequence comes from Vicia villosa, assembly GCF_029867415.1. Taxonomy (NCBI): domain Eukaryota; kingdom Viridiplantae; phylum Streptophyta; class Magnoliopsida; order Fabales; family Fabaceae; genus Vicia; species Vicia villosa. The sequence goes on from NC_081182.1 coordinate 170,101,529, forward strand.
GAAGGATATAATTTCATTCCACAAAATTTACAAAAGTACTAATCTAAGATACACAAGTGTACAAAATTATAAGAAAGTTTACACACGGTGGACTACTACAAAATAACAAAACAACAAATATCCAACCATTTATGTCTTTGCGCACTTGAAATACCAACATGCATCCACGAGAAGATGAGTTGTAGCTTCTGAAGACAACACCAAAATTACATTTGCTGAGAATAAACAATAACACTAGTTAACATCAACTTACAACACCAAAGTCAAGAAACTAGCTCGAATCAGAAATATAGACAATTCCATATAACTCACCAGATAAAGTTTAATCTTTATATAACTCAAAGAAACATTTTTCCCAACGGAGTCGCAAATCATACAAATCATCTTGTGTTAATTCTGTAGGATCATCAAATACCTACAATACGTAAATAACAATATAGAGTTATTCTTTGAAAATTCACATTAAGTTGTAAAACGCATTTATTCAACATATTCAACAATTAAATCTTCGTGTTTAGCTTTAGTACTCATTTATTCCACCAGATAGAAATTTATCTTCGTATAGAAAACTCAAGTCACAAGATATATAGCATTATAATGTTATCATCAACAATTTCAACAATTATATTTTCAAAAAGCAACAAAGTTGAAAATGAAAATGTGGGATTTAAAGGTGAAATAGAGGTAACAGTTATATTATCATCAACTTAGCTTTAGTGATTTTATTTTCAAAAAGCAACAAATAGAGGTAACATAGAAAGATGAAAATGTGGGATTTAAAGGCAACAAAGTTGTCAAGATCCTCACCTCTAATTGTACTATCCTTGTAGCTAGAAACATTTTAGCATCAAAGCTAATCATTTGGGGAAAATCATATTTGTTAGCAGCTGCACACATAAACCAATTACACCATGTCACATAAAGTCCTACATGAAAGAATTGCTTAATAAACATAAATCATCTTGAAAATCCATACTATTATGCTAAGTTAATCGCCCTTGTTGAAACACCCTGGTGCAAGCATATTGTGACATCTTATTGGATTCCTTTAAAACATTTCAGCTTAATGGTTTCAATTAATTTGAATTTTTGTTCCAATAAAAACAAGATACAATAATGATAAGTTATAAATAGTTTACTGTAGCTTTAATGGCCAGTGTAGATTAAGGAAATACTCATCCTTATTTAATTTAGGATGTGTTCCAATGCAAGAACTAATATTAGTTTTATAATATATCACGTCTTGTGTGTCTAATGTGAGACAAACATATTTTAACACTATAGGATGGTTTTAAGGCACATAATACATCCTCCACAAGGAACAAATTGAAATTCCCATACCAATTTCTAATCATCAGTGTCCAAGAAAACTACAATCTTGGTGTTGATACATGGTAGGAGCCCAGATTCATGAAAAATCCTCCCTATGTCAAACTTGATTGCTTCTGTTGATGCACAAATGTACAACACTCAGCTAGTATATAAAAAATTTGTAAATTTTGAATGGACTAATAGTGATATAACAACAAATGGACTAATTTGTAAATTTTGTAAAAAATCTACAATTCATAATAGGACAAGATATGATCAAGATGAATATACCATTCCCAATAAGCTTATCATGAACAACCTTTTCCACTTGTGTTGAAAAAAGATTCAGAGAATTACTAATGAAAATTATAGAAATCAAATTCAGTAACAACACCATTTAAACTACCCAAACTTGCTCTTGTCATAAGCGCTTTTTTCTTTTTCCGCTACGGCATGTAAATTTGTGAACACAAATTGAAATTCAGGGGATCAAATAAAAACATATATGATTAATATATCGTACCTTAAAATTATAGCTTCAGTTTGTTTAAGCCTGAGCAAAGAAATCAAAAAGAAAAAGTTATCAGAAATTCACAAGCCAGAAATACCAAAATCAAAGATGGTGTTTACCGAGACCATCTTTGAACATCAATTTAAATCTCCGTAAAAAACAATTATCAATTTAATCAAGAGGTACTAGCATGACTAAGTTTTAAGGTTTGTTAAAAACAATTATCAATTATCAATTATGCAGTGAAACTAACCAGACTTCGACAAAACAAAAACTGCTGTCAATAGCGGTATTTAACGCAAGTAGTTAGTATGCAGAATCCAGATTAAGAAAAAACCAACAATAACGATAAATTGATTCAACTCCACAAAACAAATTTCGTCATTAACATTAATATTATACCATTACTACAATTTCATAGACTAATTCACTGAAAAAAGAGAAGTAGAAAAAGGAAATGAGGTTTACGTCAAGGTACTCTTTAGAATATCTTGGCAGAGCAAGATCACAGTGAGAAACAAGCCCTTATATAATCTCAAACACACCGGCAAACTCAGTATACATATAAGAAGAAGGAGATTGAAAAGGTAAAGGTGGTACCTGGGCTCGAGTCAGAATCGTTCACGGCGGCGAACTCTTGAAAACGCTTCCGGTCACTTCGTTATGGCGAAATCTTGAAGACGAAAACGGAGGGTTCGAGGACGCACGAAGATGAAGGCAGGAACAGCAGAAGGAAGGGACGATGGTCACGTGGAGAAGACGGTCAGGAACGGCGGAAGGAAATGGGTTTGAGGTCGCGCAGAGAAAAAATAAGGAAATGGACATGTTGAGGTCGCGCGGAGAAGTCTAGGGTTTTTGTGAAAATTAAAAAATGTATTTAAGATTTCACATCAGTGGAGGAGCTGGCACGATGTAAAGGTCCTTTATAATAAAACTTGTTTTCATTTATCAATTAAACTTTTAAAAATTTATTCAGGATTTCACATTGGTTGAGGAGTTTGCCCGATGTAACGGCCCTTTATAACAAAACTTTTTTATATTTACCAAAATGCCACCGTGTTTTAATTTTCCATCAATAGACTTTTCACATTAGTGTAAATCAAGACCTAATGTGCAATCCTTTATAATAAAATTTCAGTTTATTTACCAAACTGCCACCGTGTTATATTTTTTCTAAAATCAATGATTTTTCACATCATTGGAAATAAATGTCTGATGTAAAATCTTTTAACAAATTTTTTTCACATCATTGGAAATAAATATCTGATGTAAAATCTTTTAACCAAATGTCATATTTGTAGTAGTGCCTAGTTTGAAAATAATATATAACTAATGTTAATGTTAATGATAATGATGCAAATAGATGATTAAATAATTGATTTATATGTATAGTGGAGTAAGCTTTTGTCTTTGTACGTAAATTCGGCTATAATACTATGGTGCATGAATTGTAAACGGCACATTTGTAGGTGCTTGCGGCCATTTGTTCAACGTCCTCGGCATATTTTGCAGCCGAATTACTATCACAAACTTCAAAGTAAGACATTTTTTGTAGTATAATAATGTCAATTCAAAGTAAGACATTTTTTGTAGTATAATAATGTCAATGTGGTACTTCTATGTACGAATAATATATGGAGTCATATTTGGGAACACTTATATTCTGCTGTCTACTCCAAATAGAATCCTTACTCACTAGATTAATTTATGTTGACTTCAATTTTTTATTGGAGTTTAAAAGTTCAATTGGACTACTACGATAAACCACGTCAGTCATCACTTATTTTATTGCCGAAGGGATCTTTTATGCATCTTATCTGCTGAATGGAATCAACCTATAATAATATCCTACTTACTTGTATTTTGATTTTTTAAATAATTTTTATTTATTATAAATGGTATGATTATGGATGTCCATCAATTAGAAGATTTCAGGTTGATTTTTTATTTATTATCTATGTCCTATAAATAGAATTCATTTTGTATCATAAGCTCACACACTCAGAATATGAATAATAGAATATATTTTCTTCTTCTCTTTCTCTCTTGTATTGTTTTATTCAGTTTCATAACACGTTATCAGCACGAACCTCTACCAAATTTAAAAAAGAAAAAAATTGAAATCATAATCAAGGTAATATTATTTTATTATTTTATTCTTTTCCATTACCCGTGTTGAAATTCAATATTATATCTTATTAAATTATCAAATATTTCCTGAAGGATTACAAAATAATGAGTTTGTTATATATTTCTGGAAGAACTTAACAAATATCCCTGAAGGATAGTAATGAGTTTATATATAGTTCTTGAAGAACTTAACAAATATCCTTGAAGAATAGTAATGAGTTTTGATCTAACCGAGTAGATCAGATGGCCAGCAACAAAGAAGGCTTGAAATCCGGAACGGTTGAGAGGGGAAAAAATGGTTGTACCTGCAAGGCACTCCGATGCCAAAGTAAGTATATAATCCACAAGGTACAACAAAGTGAGAGATTTTAGGGGTAAGAAAAAGGTTATCTTGCCATCTGGGAGTAGAGGGCTATTTATAGGGTATCCTTGAGCGAAATTGGCTCCTCTTTCCAAGGCGTGGATTTAGGCAACGCATGAGTTGGCCGCTTACCGGGCACGAGGCTCTCTCGTGGTCGGTTGTCTTCGGTGTTTGCCCGGAACGGGCCGGGGGAGGCTGTCACGCGCGTGTCTAGGGTGCCTTGGGCCGAAGGCTGGATTGGCCCAATAGGGGTGATTGGGCCGGTCCACAATAGGAGCCCCCCAAGTCGTTGCTTCTGCTCGTGGGAGCGACGACTTAGAGGAATTTGATCCGAGGGATCTTCCAGGGACATGCGCCCTGTGTATCCGAGGAGGGTTGGCCTAAAGCTTCCGGGGAGAAGAAGGGTCAGGCCGGGAGCTAGGAGGCGGGTTGCTTCAGAAAATTCAGTTGGGGGACGTGTCGCATTTAATGCGAAATGATGGCTACCGTACTCGTAGACTACTAGGGAACACTTATATTCTGTTGTACGAATAATATATGGAGGCATATTTGGGAACACTTATATTCTGCTGTCTACTCCAAATAGAATCCTTACTCACAAGATTAATTTATGTTGACTTCAATTTTTTATTGGAGTTTAAAAGTTCATTTGGACTACTACGATAAACCACATCAGTCATCACTTATTTTATTGCCGAAGGGATCTTTATACATCTTGTCTGCTGAATGGAATCAACCTATAATAAGATCCTAGTTACTTGTATTTAGATTTTTTAAATATTAATTATTATTAATTGTTATCATTAAACTTTTTTTAGAGAATTTAGATCAGCTCCTATTTTGTCCAACATTTGGATTCTTTTATGTGTCAAGTGGTCTAAATTACGGTTTTTTCCATAATTGAAACGTTTCGCCAATTTTTTATATCACTGGGTTTAGATTACCAACGTAGGGTATTACTGTTTATACTGAAATCTGGTAAACAAACGCTACTCCTCCAAATCAAATACTTTGATAACTTACAGGATCGACTAGATTGATCCTAGGACATTTGTTTAAATTTTATGATCATGCTTACAATAAAACTCATGTTTTGACAACATTACTTCTTTAATGAATACTAAAGTTTTTCTTGAAGGCAATAAATAACAAGAACATAAAAGTAAAGTAATTCGACTGAATAAAGTAAATGACTTTGAATAATAAAGGCTTCGACTGGGAAATAAAGGAAATGTAAAGAGTATGTAAAAGACTTTGTATTGATAATGCAAATGGCTTTGAAATAAAAACAATGGTGTTTCTGTACGTACATTCTTTGCAACTCTTTTCTCTAACACTGGTACCTTGAGTATTTGAGTAATTTGTACAAAATGAACATCCTTGAATCCTAACACTAAGACTCCTATTTATACTGATTCGACCCTAACGGTCTTTCTTCAGGAACATGCTGAAATTCTGGTGCAGCAGCCCCAGATGTCTTATAGGATGTCGAGACATCAGGTCTGTCATGAAAAACACAGGCAAGATATAAACAGTTTCATGCAGTACAAAAAGGTAAAGAACACAATCAATTGTTGACCCAGTTCGGTGACAAACACACATACTCTGGAGGCTACCAAGCCAAGAACAAGATTCTCCTATCAGTAGTACCATTTTATGTAAATAACCTACGATTACAGATAAACAACCTCTGGTTAACCTAGTCATTATCCAATGCAACCTTTATCTTAGAAGACCATCTAAGACAAGAGAACCTCCGCTCACTCCCTAGTGATACCTAACTGTTACAACCATGTAACAACTATTTAAACAACAACTGAAAGACACTCTTCCATGACAATACCTAGCCAAGACTCTTGACTAAGAGCAATAAATTAGAGTTACTTCAAAGCTTCCTCCAAGAACAATACACCTCTTACCTACAGGCTTCAAGATGGACACTACTTCTCTTGCTTCACAGCTTCGAGAATCACATGGGGATCTCCCTACAGCCCGGGAGATTCCCCTAGACAAACCCTAGACTTTACATCTTGAATTCGTGTTAAACTAGGTCACAAATCCTTCTTTTTATATCTGATTGCCAACTGGGTTTGGGCCTTCAATCACAGCTAATTTGGTGTTACAAATAAGCAGTTACTTCTGCTACACTCAAGGTCTTCAATATCCTAGTTTCTGAATATATCTCCATATTTAGAAACTATATAATCTTCAAATATTCTGATTGATTCTTCTGACCTTTTAAACATATAACGCCTTATATGATTTGCATAATATTCATAAAATATTTTGCGTCAGTTAAATTGGATCTGAATCTTATTAATCCAGCTCAGCAGGCGCGATGTCGAAAGCTATTCCATAGGACATGTTATACTAGAACATGTTTCAACATCTCATAGGACATCTTCTTATTGTACCTTTTGTGTTTTGTACCTGTGTTCTATTAGCAAGTTTTACATCCTATTCTACGTTACATTATTGTTGCTATTATTTGTTTTACAAAAATTGAGCCAATCCTAAAAACAAAGAACTTACACATGCCACGTTCGATGTTTGCATGATTCTTTTGAATGATAGACTTCCATGCGTCTATACGGATAAAACATAATTGGTGATTGTTGATGATAATAGGTGAAGAATATTGTATTCAGAAAACCTTGCATGCTATGTGTTTGTGAAAATGATTGTTTGAATTAATGAAGATTTTAGTTGTTGTTATGCTTGATGATAATGACTAGATTTAAACACAATTGAGTTGATGAAGATTATTGCACAATTAGTGATGTTGTTGTTGTATTAAAGTGATGAGAAAACTTGTTGTTGCAATTTTTCATAATGCTTGCATGAGTTGTGGTGATGAATGTTGTTGCTCATTATTATTGTTTGTTCAAGAAAATGGATAAAAAGGTGATAATATGAGATAATAATGATGTTGAAAAATCAATTTGTGTTGTTACCACGACTTGTTGCTTGAAGGAAATTTATGAAAGTGTTGTTTACATGACGACTAAATGTTGTAGCTCATAATTGTGATGAAATTGCTTGATTTCCGTGAGTAACGTAACTGTGTCAGTTAACTTGAAAATGTTCTAATTCTCTAACCGTAGCTTGTTTTTGCGATTGCGAATATTGTATCTTGAGTATGTTGATGATTCTATAGCTGTTTGTGAACTTTTTAACCGATTTCAGCCGACTTTTTTTTACCGATTTTACTACTTCCAGCCGACGAAAGTCCCACTTCTTGGAGGATTTAATCAAAAACGAGTTCATTTTTAAGTCCGATCAACTAATTTTTTACACTTATTTTCCGATTTTCACCGCTTTCGATTGATGTGATTCTTGTGTGTTGAGTTTTAATTGACTTGTATGCATATTTGATTAATGATTTGTGTGCTAACGCACTTTAGTTTGCTAGTTTCGATCTTATTTTGTGCTACTTTGTAAATATGATATAATCACTTTTTGCCATTCCATGCTTTTCGCTTTTATTTCGGTATATAATGTAAACGTGCAACTCCGGTTGCACTCCCTTTTGTTTCTAACAACGTGTGCTAGTTTGTACAAGGGACATTGACTGGGATTTCCGTTTGGCGCGCTTTGCTTCGTGTTCCGCTTTATTTGTGGGACACGACATCATTATTTCTATTCCGTTCTCTCTCTTCTCATCCGTCGAGACGTGGCGTATATACCTAATGTTGCTTGTTTGTATTGCGACTTTCCTTGTAGGTGTATTATTCAGACGTGTTGCCACACACTCCGATTGCGACACACGATTTATTTTTGCGTTGTCATCATTGCGCTTTATTGATGTTATGTCGTCTACCGGATATTTGTACTCTTCTGTTGCTTGTGGCTAGCTTGCGCGCGAACCTCTAGGTTTCTTTCTTTAGTTGCTGTTTATTTAAAGATTACCATCTATTCGGTATTGATTCCTATTTCTCTTTTTATCTCTTCCCGTATTTTCTTTTGTGCATCATTCATGACAAGAGAAGTAGGGTAGACCTTCATCTGGCCAAGCCCTCTAAAGAGGCTCTGTTTGTGCGTGTTTATCTTTGTGCTTGTAGAAAAGTCCTCAAAGAAGGAAATTGATAAGTTCTCAAAGAAGGCAAACAAATAGGGTTCGCAATCGACCCCCGCAACTTTCAGTCGAGTCGTTCTTATGCTCACTTTTTGCAAGTAGATGCTCTGAACATGTGCCCAATATCCAATTTGAGTCTAAAACCTGACTAAGGCAAGTGGAAAGTGATCTAATAGTCAGACCCTCATGTTTCGTATAGCTCGCGTTGCCTGGCGTTGATGCTTCGTGTACGCACGCACGATTTTTGCTTTCCCCATTTTCCTTCATTTACCCGGTGACATGATACTGCGGTATATACACCCCTATCAGAAGGAAAATTGTGATTTAAAACGCAGCAGAAATTAAAATTTTCCTTTAGCGATCCTTACAAATGGGCATGGTCAGTGATAGAAACTATTACCTCTTGTGGATATTTAGACCTTTGATGCTGTGATCACGAGCGTTGATGAAGAGCAACACCTCTACTCAGTCCACACGAACAGATCACCTTCAATCTTAGTGCTAGCTGCTACGAAAGAAGACTTTGTGTGAGAGAGAAAGAGAGAAATTTCGGCAGGGTTTCACAAACCTAATTTCATCAAGTGTCACAGCTTATGCACAAGGGTTATATTTATAGAACCCTTGTGTGGGCTGCAAGCTAAAAAGCCTAACTTAAGTGAACCATATAATAATAATAATAATAATAATAATATTTTTATTATTATAAAAACTATTATTATAATAACTATTATTATAATAAAAATATTTTATTATTATATTTTATAACGACTATAAAATTATAATAATAATAATAATAATAATAATAATAATAATAACAATAAGTATTATTATATTATATGATGTTCCATGTTTCACTTAAGTGCACCGTACCTTACGGTGTTCCATAATTCTCTCAAGTACACCGTACTTTACGGTGTTCCTTATTTATTCTATCTCTCATCAATCTGTCCTTATGTGTGTGATCCTGTATGTTCTCGTGACGTTGGCAATTGTATTAAATCAAGCATATAACATATTAAACAGTGAGCGGTATCTAGCAACACATCACTGCTATCCAAGTCACGAAAATGTTATGTGATCTAACAAAACCTTTTTCCATGATAGTATTTATGTGTACAATTACCCTTTTGCCCTTATGTCTATATTGAACACAAGGCATAGACCGTGTCACCCTTGTCCAGTTCAATATTGGACCCTTAGACATTTATCCTATTATGCAGGATGGGCAAATTCCATCTAGGTCACTCATGTCCCTCAGCATGCTTTGTGAAGTACCCATCAACTGTCTTTATGGTTATCTAGTTACGGATAATGTTTGATCAACAATAAAGCACTTGACTCCACATCTAGGGTCCATAGTGGTTTCCGGTCGAAGGGTGGTATACACCACTATCACCATGAAAATAACTTATGACACTTTGCATAACATTCTATGTAGTATTCTCATAGCGGGCCAATCCAGTATAAATATTACTCCTAATATTTATACCTATGTCAAGACTTGATAACTCCTTATCCATGATCCATGAGATGTGATCATCAGTCTATCTTCACAATAGTCTTGATGCTTTAATGTTATCCCGCTACACAACAAAACTCGACTATTGATACTTTAAGAATAGTGTCCTTATGTTTAATGGGATCTCAAGATTAAGTCGCACTTAACATTTCATTAAACAGACTAACTATTTTAGGGACTTTATTGTATTTGAAAAACAAACATAATAAGAAATGCCTTTTATTATTAATAAATAATTCGATACAAGTACCAAAAGTATTGACCTCTAGGGCTTACACCAATAATCTCCCACTAGCACTAGAGCCAATCAGGTATACCCCTAATACCCAAAGATTTAGTATGGCCGTCACGCTTTTGTTGCGCAAGAGGCTTTGTCAGTGGGTCTACAACATTGTCAAGTGTAGGTACTATGCATATCTTCACATTTCCCTTATCTATTATCTCTCAAATGAGGTGATAGCGCCTGAGTATGTGTTTGGATCGTTGGTGAGATCTAGGCTCCTTAGCTTGTGCGAGAGCACCATTGTTGTCACAATAGAGATCAATGGGATCCACAATGCTAGGGACTATGCCAAGTTCACTAATGAACTTCTTGATCTAAACAACTTCTGCATTTGAGGCAGCAATGTACTCGGCCTCAGTTTTAGAATCAGCAATTGTATCTTGCTTTGAACTTTTCTAGCTCATACGCCACCATTTAAGCAAGACACATAACCAGATTGTGATCTAAAGTCATCCTTATCTGTCTAGAAGCTAGCATCGGTGTATCCAATTACATCGAGATTTTCCTGACCTCCATATATCAAGAACAAGTCCTTAGTCCTTATCAAGTACTTAAGGATATTCTTGACAGTCACCCAATGAGCATCACCGGGATCAGATTGGTACCTACTTGTTGCACTTAAAGCATACGAGACATCTGGTCGAGTACATAACATGGCATACATGATAGATCCTATTTGTGATGCATATGGAATCTTATTCATGCTATCCCTTTCTTCCTTAGTTGAAGGGGATTGTGTTTTTGATAGACACAAGCCATGTTGCATATGTATGAATCCTTTCTTGGAATCATGCGTATTAAAGCGTCTTAGCACTTTGTCTATTTATGTACTATGACTTAGGCCAAGCAGTTTTTGTGATCTATCTCTATAGATCCTGATTCCTAATATATAGGATGCTTCACCAAGTTCCTTCATAGAAAAGCATTTCCCTAGCCAAGTTTTCACTTGTTGCAAGGTAGGGACATCATTTCCAATGAGTAATATGTCATCTACATATAATATCAAGAATACGATCATGCTCCCACTAACCTTCTTGTAGACACAAGGCTCATCTTCATTCTTGATGAATCCATATTGTTTGACTGTTTCATCAAAACAAAGATTCTAACTTCTGGAAGCTTGCTTCAATCCATAGATTGATCGTTGTAGCTTGAATATCTTTTGAGCTTCTTCTGGTATGTCAATTCCTTCAAGTTGTGTCTTGTACACATCCTCAAGAAGATTCCCATTAAGGAAAGCAGTCTTGACATCCATCTGCCATATTTCATAATCATGATATGCAGCTATATCAAGTAAAATCCGGACAAATTTAAGCATTGCAACTGGTGAAAAGGTTTCATCATAGTCTACCTCATAATTTTGCTTATAGCCTTTAGCAACCAGTCTTTCCTTATAGGTATGTACCTTACCATCCATGTCAGTCTTCTTTTTAAAGACCCACTTGCATCCTATAGGATTAACCCCTACAGGAGGCTCTACCAAGGTCCAAATCTGGTTTGTGTACATGGAATCCATTTTAGATTTCATGGCTTCTAGCCACTTCTCAGACTCAAGATCAGTAATGGCCTCTTGGTAGGTCACATGCTCATCTTAATCCATGAGCAGTACATCACCTTGATCATTTATGAGATATCCATATCTCTCAGGTTGGTGACATATCCTGCTTGACCTACGCTGGTCTCGTTCTACTTGAGTAGGTTGCTCTACCACAACTACTTATGTTTCCTGCTCTAATTCCTCCATAGGTGTATCAATAATTTGTGATTCTTGAATTTCTTCAAGCTCTACTTTACTTCCACTGATTCCTTTGGAAATAAAGTCCTTTACCAAGAAAACGTCAGTTCGAGCGACAAACATTTTACCCTCAGAAGGATTTTAGAGGTAATATCCTTTTGTTTCTTTAGGATATCCCACAAATAAGCATTTATCAGATTTTCGCTCAAGCTTAGTTGAAATTTGTCGTTTCACATACACTTTGCAACCCCAAATCTTCATGTAAGACATATGTGGTTTCTTACCGCTCCATAACTTATATGGTGTCTTCTCAACCTTTTTGGATGGAACACGATTAAGTGTGTAAGGTGCTGTCAACAAAGCATGTCCCCAAAAGGAGTTTGGAAGATCGGCATGACTCATCATGGATCGGACCATGTCTAACAAGGTTCGATTTCTTCTCTCTGATACACCATTCCATTGTGGTGTTCCAGGAGGAGTGAGTTGGGATAGAATCTCACACTCTTTTAGATTGTCATCAAAATCTAGGCTTAAATATTCACCGCCTCGATTTGATCAAAGAACTTTAATATTCTTACCTAGTTGGTTTTATACTTCATTCTTAAATTCCTTAAACTTTATAAAGGACTCGGATTTGTGTTTCATTAAATACACATAACCGTATCTACTAAAATCATTAGTAAATGTGACGAAGTATTGAAAATCTCATCTAGCAGGTATGTTTAGTGGTCCACATACATCAATATGTATGAGGCCAAAAGATCATTAGCCCTTTCACCTTTTCTTGTGAATGGGGATTTTGTCATGTTTCCAATTAAACAAGATCTGCATGTCTCATATGATTGGTAATCAAAAGAGTCTAGTAGTCCATCTATATAGAGTATGGAAATGCGCTTCTCATTTATGTGGCCTAAGCGACAATGCCAAAGGTAACTTGGATTTAACTCATTAGATTTCATCCTCTTATTATTAATGTTATAAATTGGCATTTCAAGATCAAGGACATACAGTCCATTATTCATTTGTACAGTAGCATAGAATACATCATTCAAATAAATACAGCAACAACTATTCTTTATTATGAATAAAAAAACCAGACTTGTCCAAACAAGAAACGAAAATAATATTCCTGCTAACTGCAGGTACATAATAACAGTTCTCCAACTAAATTATTAAATCACTGGGTAAAGTTAATACATAAGTTCCAATGGCTAAAGCAACAACCTTTGCTCCATTACCAACTCGTAGATCAACTTCACCTTTTGCCAACTCTCTACTCCTTTTTAGTTCCTCCACATTGGTACAAATATGAGAACTGCATCCAATATCTAATACCCATGATGTACAAGTAGATAAATTAATTTGTATAACAAAAATACCTGAATTTGAAGTCTCTACTCCATTTTTCTTATCTTCCAGGTATTTTGGGCAGTTTCTCTTCTAGTGTTCGGTCTTACCACAATGAAAGCAAGAGCCCTCCTTTTCTATACCTCCCTTACGCTTCAGAGAAGGAGCACTGGGTTTGGGTTTGGAAACTTCCTTGCCTTTCCCTTTACCACCCTGCTTAGTGGGTCTTTTGTTCTGCTTCATTCCATTACTGACCATCAAAATGGACTTCCCTTTTGACTTCAGATTTTGCTCAGCGGTTCTTAACATGCTTAGCAGTTCTGGAAGACTTTTGTTTATATCATTCATGTTAAAATTATGGAAAAATTGACTAAAGCTATCCGACAACGATTGCAAGATCAAATCAGTCGCAAGTTCCTTTCCAAGGGGAAACCCCAACCTCTAAATGTTCTCCACATACCCAATCATCTTGAGTACATGGGGACCTATAGGGGCTCCCTCAGCTAACTTGCCTTGAAAAAGGCCTTTTGAAACTTCAAATCTCTCATTCCTGGCTGGCTCTTGATAGAGCATCTTCAAATGTTGGATCATATCAAACGCTGTTATATTCTCATGTTGCTTATGGAACTCCGAGTTCATGGTAGCCAGCATGAGGCAAGCAGTTTCATTGGCATCATCGACATGCTTCGTATAAGCATCTCTTTTTTCCTTAGGAGAAAAACTAGGAGGTTCCTCTTCAGGAACAGGTGTCTCCAAGACATACAGCTTTTTATCATGTTTGAGGACAATCCTCAAATTTCGGTACCAATCCAGAAAATTTGTCCCTGACAATTTTTCTTTGTCAAGGATTGATCGTAAAATGTTGTTAGATGTGTTGGTTGTCATGGTAATCTACATAAAAATTTAAAAATATAAGTATCATTAAAAACAACATATTCAATCAGGCCTTTAATTAAATATGCTCCCACTATTTTACTCAAAACAAATGACCCTCATCATTTGATTCGGAAAATCCCGTTGGGAGATTTCCTAGTGGGTCGAGATCCATATTTCACTTTGTTCTAAGTCAGTGTTAGGCTGATTAAACAAAACTTAGTTATTTAGGTAGGAATTCTTTCCAATTGTATCTAATACAATTCTCGAATATTATCAGTTGGGTAAATAACTCCTTATTCTGATCCATCATATGGACCATTCCTAACTCTTGCTTCTAAACGTATATAATCTAATTATAATTTGTTTAGTTAAGTTTGACACAGTATTTTAGCAGTTGGATATTACTTTTATCCCATTGCACCTTACTAATATAGAACATGCACCTTGCGTTAGACGAAACCTACACTGTTCGATACTAGTCTTAATGAGTGCAAAAATTTGGAAAGCATAAACTTAATATTTCCTTTTGAGGGAATTTTAATTAGTTTGATCTCACTGGATAACTTATCATATAAATCGTCTCTCACGTGCATCAACATATATTCACATGCATTAACATACATACAAAATGAAACCGTTATGGCCCCTAGTGCAGTTGTTCTCCCAAGCCAATGAGAGAACCTAAGCTTAATCTAATAACGATCTATGCTTCTCCAAGTTAGATCTCCAAGGTTGTTCTCCTTTGATCTTGTATTCTTCTCTTTTCTTCATTACATTAAAGAATACTCGTCTTACATACGAGGGAGTGAGATGAGAAAAGAAGTTACATCAAGAGATTAAAGAAAGGTACGACACGCAAGTCGTATTTTAAAATCCCAAAAAAAAATAAAGAAAAACTAAGGCCATAACTGATCACCACAAGAAAACAATAATAAACACTTTATTATTATAAATTTAAATTTTGTTAATTAAAACAGGTTAAATTAAACTTTGGCGATGGATCTTGTGTTAATTGAGGTTTCTACTGTTACCCTAACATATGTATGTATTCTATAATAATAATAACAAAAATACTTGTTATTATATTATAAAATAAAATAAAAAATTATAATAATAATAATAATAACAAATATTATCATATTTTAAAATTTTGCAAACCTTAAAATAACTCTTGACAACACAATTTTTGTGCCGTCAAAAACTCTAATGCAACTAATTTCATACCGTTAAACACACCGTGATTGATAATTCAATATGATCGATCAACATGTCATTGCTTAACCATACTAAAGTCAGATTCCGAAGCGAATGAACTATGATCTTTCAAAAGAATAACAATCATTACGTGATTGAATGGAAGAAATCAAAACAGTAGATCCAATATACCATCTTTGCACTAGAATTATTTATATCATATATAAAGTTGATCGATCATATTAGTGTAACTTATGGGCTATTGATGTATCGTTGTTTCACCATACTAGTGTCAGATTCTGAAGCATAGTCAACATCAATTTGTCCAAATTGTACACACCATGATGCCAAATTAAATTTACTCTTTTATTATTTAATTCATTCTGTGTTTTAATCAGATTAATACAGAACGTATAGAAAATAAAATAACTATCAGATCCATGGTTTCGTAAGTGGCTCTGATACCACTGAAGGAAAATTGTGATCTAAAATGAAGAGGAAATTAAAATTTTCCTTTAGCGATCCTTACAAATGGGCATGGGAGGTGACAGAAAATGTAACCTCTTGTGGCGATTTAGACCTTTGATGGTGTGATCACGAGCGTTGATGAAAAACAACGCCTCTACTCAGTCCACACGAACAGATCACCTTCAATCTCAATGCTAGCTGCTAGGAAAGAAGACTTTGAGTGAGAGAAAAATAGAGAAATTTCGGTTGGGTTTCACAAACCTAATTTCATCAAGTTCCAAAGCTTATGCACAAGGGTTATGTTTATAGAGCTCTTATGTGGACTGCAAGCTAAACAGCCCAACTTAAATGAACCATATAATAATAACAATATTTTTATTATTATAATAACTATTATTATGATAAATTTTATTATAATAACTATTAATATAATAAATGTATTTTATTATTATATTTTATAACTATTATAAAATAATAATAATAATAATAATAACTATAATTATATTATATGATGTTCCATATTTCACTTACGTGCACCGTACCTTACGGTGTTCCATAATTCTCTCAAGTACATCGTACATTACGGTGTTCCTTATTTATTCTATCTCTCATCAATATGTCCTTACGCGTGTGACCCTGTAGGTTCTCGCAATGTTGGCAATTATATTAAATCACGCATTTAACATAATAAATAGTGAGCGATGTCTAGCAAGACATCACTGCTATCCAAGTCACGAAAATGTAATGTGATCTGACAAAACCTTTTTCCGTGATAATATTTATGTGTGCAATTACCCTTTTGCCCTTATGTCTATATTGAACACAAGGCATAGACCGTTTCACTCTTGTCTAGTTCAATATTGGGCCCTTAGACATTTATCCTATTATGCAGGATGGCCAAATTCCAATTATGTCACTCATGTCCCTCAGCATGCTTTGTGAAGTACCCATCAACTGTCTCTATGGTTATCCAGTTACGGATAACGTTTGATCAGCAATAAAGAACTTGACTCTACATCTAGGGTCCATAGTGGTTTCAGGTCGAAGGGTGGTATACGCCACTATCACTATGAGAATAACTTATGACACTTTGCATAACATTATATGTAGTATTCTCATAGCGGGCCAATCCAGTATAGATATTATTCCTAATATTTATACCTATGTCAAGACTTGATAACTCCTTATCCATGATCCATGAGATGTGATCATCAGTGTATCTTCATAATAGTCTTGATGCTTTAATGTTATCCCGCTTCACAATAAAACTTGACTATGGATACTTTAAGAATAATGTCCTTATGTTTAATGGGATCTCCAGATTAAGTTGTCCTTAACATTTCATTAAACAGACTAACTATTCTTGGGACTTTACTATTTTGGAAAAACAAACATAATAAAGAAATTCCTTTTATTATTAATAAATATTTTGATACAAGTACCAAAAGTATTGGCCTCTAAGGTTTACACCAACACTATCCATCACAGTAGCTTTGTTTTTCTCAACCGTCTCGACCATGTTGGCTAAAAGATTCCCTTTTTATTTTCTTTTTCCCTTTTCCCCAAGTTGCTACTTCGGTAAAAGTTTTTTTTTTATGAGTTGCGCTCGTTTGTATGATATTATTTCTTGTTTGTGCTTCTGTTCCAGTAGGTTGCTAGTTCCCTTTTGCATGTGAACTGTGGTAGAAACTTCCCTTTTGTATTAGGTTATCTGTTATGCATTCTTTAAAACACAAACCACACTATTTCTTTTCTTTTGCCTTTGCGGCACCTAAGAGCGTGTTATTTCCTTCCTACCTCCCGCGCATAAGTCTCCAAACATCGAGCTGCCATAGGATGTGAATGTAATTGTTCACTTAAAAAACACAAAATAAACAGAAACTGTTGAGCCGAGCTATAGTAACTCTGATTCCTAAAAGAGGATACGTATGCAGCAGGGTAGGGCCCGTGCGAGTACTACTCTTTATTTTCCCTACATTTTGCATGCATCCTAGCTTTTAAACATAGTTTCCTTTACACGCCCATAGATTAGACAACACGCGTGGATCCCATTTGAAGGATAGAAAAACACTAAGAAAGGGGGGGTTTGAATAAGTGTAGCTTTAAACTTGTAAGATAAAAACAATTTGCACAATGATTTTTATCCTGGTTCGTTGTTAACTAAACTACTCCAGTCCACCCCCTTGGAGTGATTTACCTCACCTGAGGATTCAATCCACTAATCACACAAGATTACAATGGTTTTCCACTTAGATAACTTCTAAGTCTTCTAGAGTATCCTGATCACAACCTGATCACTCTAGGAACAAACTGCTTAGATACCCTCTAAGACTTTCTAGAGTATACTGATCACAACCTGATCACTCTAGTTCTTACAAATTAATGTAAACAAATTCTTATAAGAGTTACAATGCTTCTTAATAAGCTATTATCACAATTGTGATTTTCTCTTAAGTTTAAGCTTAATCTCATTAATATATTACAACATCAATGTAGTGAGGTTGAAGATGAAGTTTGAGAGCTTTTTGAATTTGACAGCGTTTCTGTAAGTTTGCGCAAGTGTTGTGTTCAGCTTCTCTTCAGAACTTCTATTTATAGGCGTTTGAGAAGATGACCGTTGGGAGCATTTAATGCTTTGCATGTTCCGTACAGCATTGCATTTAATGTTTCACTCTTTTGTCAACTACCTCGAGCCTTGCTTTCGCTGTGTCTACTGACGTTGCCTTTAATAGCTACTTAACGTTCCTTTTGTCACTCAGCATAGCCTACCATCTTGTACTTGCTTCTGATCTGATGTTTGTGTAAACAACGTTTGAATATCATCAGAGTCAAACAGCTTGGTGCAGAGCATCTTCTTGTCTTCTGACCTTGAAGTGCTTCTTAGCGTGATACCATGAGAACTTCAGTGCTTCTGCTTCTGATCTCAAGTCCTTCTGATGCTTCCATAGACCATGTTCTGATTCTGCTTGACCATCTTCTAATGTCTTGCCAGACCATGTTCTGATGTTGCATGCTGAACCTTCTGAGTCAGTGCTTCTTGCGCTGATGTTGTGCATACTCTTTATGTGATTCCTGAAATGGAAATTACATAGGATTAGAGTACCACATTATCTCATACAAAATTCATATACATTGTTATCATCAAAACTAAGAATATTGATCAGAACAAATCTTGTTCTAACAATCTCCCCCTTTTTGATGATGACAAAAACATATATAAATGATATGAATTTGCAATCAGAATATCAGACGGCTAAAGACAATTACACAGTTATAGCATAAGCATATAAACATAGTGTGTGAATATGTCTCCCCCTAAGATTAACAATCTCCCCCTGAAATAAATACTAGAAGAAATTTATAAATAAAGGACTTCCCTGAGTATTTTCCATTTTAGTTGAGACGATCACATATGCTTAGATCTTCAGAACATTCATAGCTTCTGCTTCTTGCTTCCATAGGACAACTTCAGAGCTTTGAATTTCTTCTTGAATCATTGCATGCTAGATTGTATCAGAACATTGTTGAATGTACCAGAGCATCATCAGAGCATCTCTACATCCTGAAATGTTACAGAACAAACTAATCGACAAAAGTCAGAGCATGAATGAATCAGAACATATAATATGTATCAGACCATAAACAATAATGTTTCAGAGCATGTTTAGAACAAAAACATGCATCAGAACATATAAGGAAAAAATGTGTTAGAGCATATTCTATTATCAGAATATTAGAACATTCTTCCTTCTTGCTTCTGATCTTGAAGCTTCACAGCACCCAGCTTGCTTCAATTTCCATGAGCTTGTTTCTATATAGAATTGCTTTTCCTCATGTCTTTGCTTCTCATGTTGAGCTTTTAGAATTTCTTCAATCCTGCAAAACACTCAAAGACATAGAACTTGCAAATTCTTGTTAGAAATGTGGAGACTTACTCCCAGCAACTGATAATATAAATCAGATCATTTATCACAGTTTCTCCCGCTTTTTGTCATAACATCAAAAACACAAAAGATTCAGATGAAAAACAAAACAATATGAGAGAAGGATAAAAGATTTTCATTCATTGGAAATAATCAGAAGATACAAGGGATAAGAAGATAGATGCACAAAGCAGATGCAGAAAGGAAGGAAACAACTAAGACACAAAAAGACTAAGACGATCCTAGCTTAGACATAATCTTGGCTAGCATGTCATGAATCCCAGCATTGTTCTCAGACTGCTTCTCCATGAATGAGCGAAACTCATCATTGATAACATCTTGCTTGTCCATGCGAGAAGCTAGTTCAGCTTGGTTCTTCTGAATAACCTCTAGAGTCTTCACCAGAAGAGAGGGTTCACTAGAAGAAGCTTCACAACTTCTGTTGAGAGGGAAAACAATCTCAACTGCAACATCCATTGTGAGATCATGATCATAATTTTCCTCAGCAGGAATATCTCCAACAGGATGAATCTCAGCATCAGCTTCTTCCCTAGAAGCATCTTCTTCATACTCAGGAGCAGGAAGATCAGAATCTCCATTCTCAAGAGCTTGAAGAATGGCAGCAAGATTCCTTGGTGGAGTAGGACCTTCAACTTCTGGAGGATCAACAACTTCTGGAATGACCATATTGGGGGCCTGCGCAGAAGGATTCTCCCTCAGAAGATCAAACAGCCCCTTGAAGTTTCCAGTCAGAACTGGATACTTAGGTCTCCAAACAACAATCTCCCTACAAGGATTATCCAGCAATTCATCAACAAACATCTTCTCCTCAAGAACTCTCCTGTTTCTGATGGGATGATAGTATACACCATCATCAGCTTCTAGACGATATCCAGCATAACCTGGTGCAGCAGCCACTAGTCTCTTCTGGGCTTTCATAGCTCCAACCTGAAAATCCTGTCGAAAGCTTCTCCAAAGGTTTCTAGTAGAAACATCATCAAGGTCATTGAAGAAAGCATCTCTCAAGAGATCCAGCCTACAGACAAATTCATGCTTGAACAATTCCAGGAAGATGTGAGGTTCAGGTTCAGGAGGGTTGAAGGTGAATTTGTAGTCAGGAGGGTAAAGAATGTCTATCAACTTGTGGCCAACAAACTCTGCAATGAAGAGGACCAGTACATCCTTCTTCATCATCCAGGTTGTACAGCTTCCTTATCAACTTTTCAGTAATCACAACTTCATGCCCTAACACGAAGGAGATGATTGCAGTTGGGGTAACTGCTGCATGAGCCCAGAAATCTTTCACAAGAGCAGGATAAATTGGTCCAACCAATCTATCAAGGTAGTTTGACCAGCCTTGAGCCATTGTCTTTGCCTCGGGTTTGAAACCATGAACTTTTAGATTTTCAAAATCCATTGAAGATTCACAAAGAACTTCCATTTCTGATGAAGGAATGGAACAGGTCTTCAATGGAGCATACCCATGCTTGCTGAAAACCAGATGAGTAGAAGACCTTTCTGCTTGGCTTGATGAACTTGACGAAGGATTCATGGTGATATACTGAGATGTAGTCACAAACTAGGGTTTATGCGATGAATGAGAAAAGAAAGAGAGGGATGAATGAAGAGAGAGAGTAAAAAGATGAAATGAAAATGAAGATGAGTATATAAAAGGTTGGATGAAAGGAAATAATAAAAAAAATGCAATATGTTTTAAGTGAAATGATTACAGAAAAACATGACATCAATTTGCATTTAATGAGATATGACGTTAGGAGAGATAAAGTGAAAAATTGACATGATTTACATAGTTACCTAGGGCGGCGTCTCCTCAACTCCACGCTTGCTTGTCCAAAAATAGTGAACATGTGTTCATTTTCTAGAAAACTGGTGCCAGCTGTTTTACTCTAAAAGAGATTCTGAGTCAACTTAGATAATGAAACGTTAGTAATAACAGAATCAGAACTTCTAATTGATTACTATTAGAACTTCTTATAAAAAACATAATCCTAATTCATTTCAGAATTTAACCATATGTAAGAACTTCTCATCTTCTCATTCTGGGCATAAATCCATACTGATATTCTTCAGAATGAACTTAAACCTATCTTCAGCAAGGGGTTTTGTAAAGATATCAGCCCATTGATGGTCTGTATCCACAAAGTTTAAAGAAAGAACACCCTTCTGAACATAGTCCCTAATGAAATGATGTTTGATCTCAATATGTTTAGCTTTGGAATGTAAGATTGGATTCTTAGATAATCATATGGCAGAAGTATTATCACAGAAGATAGGAATGTTACTCTCGTATATTTGATAATCTTCTAGCTGACTCTTCATCCAGAGCATTTGTGTGCTACAACTAGCAGCAGCAACATATTCTGCTTCTGTTGTTGAGAGGGCAATGGTAGCTTGCTTCTTGCTGTACCAGGAGATCAGGTGACTTCCAAGAAATTGACAACTTCCAAAAGTGCTCTTCCTTTCAATTCTATCTCCAGCATAGTCAGCATCACAAAATCCTACTAAGTTGTATTCTTTAGATCTTCTGTAGACTAAACCAACATTAGTAGTACCTTTCAGATACCTCAGAATTCTCTTAACAGCAGTTAAATGAGATTCTCTAGGATCTGATTGGAATCTAGCACACAAACAAACACTGAATAGAATGTCAGGTCTAGAAGCAGTCAAATATAGAAGAGATCCAGTCATACCTCTGTACAACTTCTGATCTACCTTCTTACTTATCTCATCCTTACCTAGGATACACGTTAGATGCATAGGAGTTTTGGCTTCTTTGCTTTCAAAAAGATTAAACTTCTTCAGAAGTTCTTTCACATACTTCGTTTGATGAACATATGTTCCATCAGAAGTTTGATTGATTTGAATCCCAAGAAAATACTCGAGTTCTCCAATCATACTCATTTCAAATTCAGCCTGCGTAGACTTAGCAAACTCCTTCCCAAGTGTAGCATTAGATGTTCCAAAAATAATATCATCAACATAAATTTGACAAATTAATATGTCCTTAGACGTTTTACAGAAGAGAGTCGTATCCACTTGTCCTCTAGTGAAACCATTGTCCAGAAGGAAAGAACTTAATCTTTCATACCAAGCTCTAGGAGCTTGCTTCAATCCATACAATGATTTCTTTAGTTTGAAAACATGTTCTGGAGACTTGGAGTCTTCAAAACCAGGAGGTTGATGGACATAGACTTCCTCATCTATATAGCCATTTAAGAAGGCACTCTTAACATCCATCTGATACAGAGTGATGTTATGTTGAGTGGCAAAGGAAATTAATAAGCGAATAGATTCTAACCTGGCCACTGGTGCAAAGGTTTCTGTATAGTCAATACCTTCTTGCTGACTATAACCTTGAGCCACCAGTCTGGCTTTGTTTCTTACCACTTCTCCCTTCTCACTAAGCTTGTTTCTGAAAACCCACTTTGTACCAATGATGTTGAATCCTTTTGGTCTTGGAACAAGATCCCATACATCATTCCTTGTAAACTGATTTAGATCTTCTTGCATGGCAATTATCCAGTCTGGATCTTCTAGAGCTTGATCAACAGAAGTTGGCTCGATCAAAGAAACAAGACCTAATTGACATTCTGCATTGTTCTTAAGGAATGCTCTTGTTCTGATAGGATCATCTTTCTTTCCAAGAATCACATCTTCTGAGTGAGCTGAGGTGAGTCTAGAAGATCTTCTGACTGTTGGCTCTTCAGAAATTCTGAGATTCTCTAAAGATGCAGCAACTTGATCTTCTGATCATTTGCTTCTGAGATTTTCAGCTTCTGAAACTTTGCTTCTTGGTTCTTCAGCTTCTGATATACCAATATCTATATCTGCAAAATTCTCAAACTGCTTTGGCTTTTCAAGACCAAGCTTATCATCAAATCTGATATTGATTGATTCTTCCACAACCAATGTTTCAGTATTGTATACTCTGTAGCCTTTAGAGCGTTCAGAATATCCAAGAAGGAAACATTTTTGTGCCTTAGAATCAAACTTACCAAGATGATCTTTAGTATTCAGAATGAAACCAACACATCCAAAAGGATGAAAATATGAAATGTTGGGCTTTCTGTTCTTCCACAATTCATAAGGAGTCTTATTTAGAATAGGTTTTATAGAGATTCTATTTTGAATATAACATGCAGTATTTATTGCTTCTTCCCAGAAGTGCTTAGCCATATTGGTTTCATTGATCATGGTTCTAGCCATTTCTTGTAGAGTCCTATTCTTTCGCTCTACAACTCCATTTTTCTGTGGAGTTCTAGGGCAAGAGAAATCATGGGCAATACCATTTTCTTTGAAGAACTCCTCAAAGAATCTGTTCTCAAATTCATCACCATGATCACTTCTGACCTTTATGATTTTGCACTCTTTCTCAGATTGAATCTGAGTGCAGAATTCAAAGAACACTGAATGAGACTCATCCTTGTGTTTTAAGAACTTTACCCATGTCTAGCGGCTATAATCATCTACGATGACTAATCCATATTTCTTCCCTCTGACAGATGCTGTTTTGACTGGTCCAAACAGATCAATGTGCAGAAGTTCTAACGGCCTTGAGGAAGAGACAACATTCTTAGATTTGAATGCAGGTTTGGAGAACTTGCCCTTCTGACATGCTTCACAAAGAGCATCTTATTTGTATTTCAAATTTGGGAGTCCTCTGACCAGATTTAGTTTGTTAATCTGAGAAATCTTTCTCAAACTAGCATGTCCTAATCTTCTGTGCCAGACCCATTGCTCTTCAGAAACAGACATAAGGCAAGTCACCTTCTGCTTCTCAAGATCTGAAAGATCAATCTTGTAAATGTTGTTCTTTCTCTTGCCTGTAAATAGGATTAAGCCATCCTTTTGACTTTCAGCCTTGCAAGACTTTTGATTGAAGATTATGTCATAACCATTGTCACTTAATTGACTTATGGACAATAAGTTATGCGCTAATCCTTCTACAAGAAGTACAGTAGTTATGGAAGGAGAGTTACCAATACTTATGGTTCCAGAGCCAATTATCTTGCCCTTCTGATCTCCTCCAAACTTGACTTCTCCACCAGATTTAAGCACCAGGTCTAGGAACTTAGACCTTCTTCCCGTCATGTGTCACGAGCACCCAGAGTCCAGGTACCATGACATTTTGTGCTTTGTCTTCTTTGCTGCTAAGGATATCTGCAACAGAAATTATCTTCTCCTTAGGTACCCACAACTTTTTGGGTCCTTTCTTGTTAGTTTTCCTCAAGATCTGATTGAACTTGGGTTTAGCATAATAAATAACAGGAGGAACAACATGATATTCTTTAGGTTTGGCAGCATGATATTTTTTAGGTTGTGTCACATGCTTCTTGGTGTGTGTAGTGTTAAAGCTTTTGGCATGTGAAGTGAGCCTAATATCATGTGAGTGGCCATATTTGAACTGATCATACAATGGCTTGTATGTGATTTTCATATCATCAACAGGTTCAAATTTGTGTGGGGTATCACCCTCATAGCCAACGCCAATCCTTTTGTTTCCAGAAACACCATATATCATAGAAGCAAGATGACTTCTGCCAATACTTCTAGATAAAAACTTTCTGAAGCTCGAGTCATATTCTTTCAGAATATGATTAAGGCTAGGAATGGATTTTTCTGATTCAGAAGGAGATCCAATGTCTTTGGATAATTTTAAAACTTTTTCCTTCAATTCAGAATTTTCCACTTCCAGCTTCTTAGTTTCAGATTCAAATAGCTTTTTCAGCTTTTTGTATTTGACACTAAGATGAGCCTTGAGTTCCAGAAGTTCAGTTAAACTGGAAACTAACTCTTCTCTAGATAGTTCAGAAAATACCTCTTCAGAATCTGATTCTGATGTAGATTCTGATCCATCATCCACTGTGGCCATCAGTGCAAGGTTTGCTTGCTCGCCTTCAGAGTCTGATTCTGATTTTGATTCAGAATCATCCCATGTTGCCATAAGACCTTTCTTCTTATGAAACTTCTTATTGGGATTCTCCTTCTGAAGTTTTGGACATTCATTCTTGAAGTGTCCAAGCTCATTGCACTCATAGCAGATGACCTTCTTCTTGTCAGATCTTCTGCCTCCAGAAGATTCTCCTCTTTCAGGCTTCTTTGAACTTCTGAAGCTCTTGAACTTCCTTTGCTTGCTCTTCTAGAGTTGGTTTACCCTTCTGGAGATCATGGATAATTCATCTTCTTCTTCTGATTCTGATTCTTCAGAATCTTCTTCTTCAGCCTGAAAAGCGTTAGTGCATTTTTTATAATTAGATTTTAATGCAATAGGCTTACCTTTCTTCTGAGGTTCATTAGCATCCAGCTCAATTTCATGACTCCTCAGAGCACTGATCAGTTCTTCAAGAGAGACTTCATTTAGATTCTTGGCAATCTTGAAAGCAGTAACCATAGGACCCCATCTTCTTGGCAAGCTTCTGATGATCTTCTTGACATGATTAGCCCTTGTGTATCCCTTGTCAAGAACTCTCAATCCAGCAGTTAGCGTTTGAAATCTTGAGAACATCTTCTCAATATTTTCATCATCCTCCATCTTGAAGGCTTCATATTTCTGGATCAAGGCAAGAGCTTTAGTCTCCTTGACTTGGGCATTTCCTTCATGGGTCATTTTCAATGACTCATATATATCATAGGCAGTTTCCCTGTTAGCTATCTTCTCATATTCAACATGAGAGATAGCATTCAGCAAAACAGTCCTACACTTATGATGATTATTGAATTGCTTCTTTTGATTATCATTCATTTCTTGTCTTGTAAGCTTTACACCAGTAGCTTGCACTGGATGTTTGTAACCATCCATCAGAAGATCCCATAAGTCACCATCTAGACCAAGGAAGTAACTTTCAAGTTTATCTTTCCAGTTTTCAAAGTTTTCACCATCAAATACTGGTGGTCTAGTATAACCATTGTTACCATTTCCATTATGTTGCTCAGCAGAGCCAGATGTAGATGTATTTGTTGGATCTTCACCAGCCATCTTGACTTAAGCATTTTTCTCTTCCTGAATCTTTTCTAAACACGGTTAAGTGCTTGCACCTTAGAACCGGCGCTCTGATGCCAATTGAAGGATATAAAAACACTTAGAAAGGGGGGGGGGGGTTGAATAAGTGTAGCTTTAAACTTGTAAGATAAAAACAATTTGCACAATGATTTTTATCCTGGTTCGTTGTTAACTAAACTACTCCAGTCCACCCCCTTGGAGTGATTTACCTCACCTGAGGATTTAATCCACTAATCACACAAGATTACAATGGTTTTCCACTTAGATAACTTCTAAGTCTTCTAGAGTATCCTGATCACTCTAGGAACAAACTGCTTAGATACCCTCTAAGACTTTCTAGAGTATACTGATCACAACCCGATCACTCTAGTTCTTACAAATTAATGTGAACAAATTCTTATAAGAGTTACAATGCTTCTTAATAAGCTATTATCACAACTGTGATTTTCTCTTAAGTTTAAGCTTAATCTCACTAATATATTACAACAACAATGTAGTGAGGTTGAAGATGAAGTTTGAGAGCTTTTTGAATTTGACAGCGTTTCTGTAAGTTTGCGCAAGTGTTGTGTTCAGCTTCTCTTCAGAACTTCTATTTATAGGCGTTTGTGAAGATGACCGTTGGGAGCATTTAATGCTTTGTGTGATCCGTACAACATTGCATTTAATGTTTCACTCTTTTGTCAACTACCTCGAGCCTTGCTTTCGCTGTGTCTACTGACGTTGCCTTTAATAGCTACTTAACGTTCCTTTTGTCAGTTAGCGTAGCCTGCTATGTTGTACTTGCTTCTGATCTGATGTTTGTGTAAACAACGTTTGAATATCATCAGAGTCAAACAGCTTGGTGCAGAGCATCTTCTTGTCTTCTGACCTTGAAGTGCTTCTTAGCGTGATACCATGAGAACTTCAGTGCTTCTGCTTCTGATCTCAAGTCCTTCTGATGCTTCCATAGACCATGTTCTGATTCTGCTTGACCATCTTCTGATGTCTTGCCAGACCATGTTCTGATGTTGCATGCTGAACCTTCTGAGTCAGTGCTTCTTGCGCTGATTTTGTGCATACTCTTTATGTGATTCCTGAAATGGAAATTGCATAGGATTAGAGTACCACATTATCTCATACAAAATTCATATACATTGTTATCATCAAAACTAAGAATATTGATCAGAACAAATCTTGTGCTAACACCATTGAGTACGATGGACGTGAGGAGTGCTAACACCTTCCCCTCGCGTAACCAACTCCCTTACCTGTTTCTCTGGTTAGCTTCGACCGTACTTTTCCTTCCTCCAGGTTTATTCTGTGTTTCGTTTCCCTCTCTTAGGATAAATAAACATGGATGAAGACTCTCTTTTCCGTGCCACTTTCCCGTTGGTACTTGGATGAAAATCCTTGGAGTGACAATACTCTATCAACAGTAGAGCATATAGAGTGTTCAATACAATAACAAAGGTGATGATGGAGTCTATAAATGTGGTGGTTTATGACTCACCAAAAGAAGATGTTGTCACATATGATGTTGGAATATTTTTCCCTATGGATGAATATGAAACATCTTCCCCTGCTGAGAATGTTGAAACATCCTCTCCTCTGGATGTTACTGTTGCTGACTTAAGTGATAATATAGAATCCGCAAACACTGAGAAAGTTGATAAAGAACCCTCTATCAGGATTCAGAAAGTTTATCCTAAGGAGTTAATCATAGGATATTTGAATAAAAAGGTAACCACCAGGTTAAGAGAAATTGTGTCAAACTCTTGCTTTGTGTCAAAAGTTGAACGAACGAATATCAAAGAAGATTTAACAGATGAGTTTTGGATTAGTGTCATACAAGAGGAACTTGCAAAGTTCAAGAGGAATGAGGTTTGGAACCTAGTACCAAGACCTGTAGGAACTAATGCCATTGGGACAAAATGGGTGTACAAGAACAAGTCAGATGAACAAGGTGTTGTTACTAGAAACAAAGCCAGACTTGTTACTCAAGGATATACTTAGATTGAAGGAGTATACTTTGATGAAAACTTTGCTCCTATAGCTCGTCTAGAATCTATCGGGTTATTACTAGGGGTGGCATGCATTTTGAAGTTCAAGTTGTTTCAAATGGATGTCAAGAGTGCCTACCTAAATGCAAGGTTGTTAGAATCGAGATTTTATCTTAAATCGTTTTGCCTAGATAAAATTGAAACGTAAAATTGAAGCGTAAAATCATAGTTTATGTCAAGTTAAAATAATTTTAAATTTATATACACGACACACACGCGCGCGCATGCACGCTCAAACACACACACACAAACTCATCTTAAAATAATATAAAATTTATATACACGACACACAGGCAAAATACACGTAAGCACGCGTGCGCATGATAAGTGCAAATTGTAGCTATTTTTTAATATACTTTTTAGTGCACTTATCGACTCTTTGTTGTTAATTTCGGTTGAATAAACCCAACTTTTGTGTAAATACGTTTAGTTTTTGTATACTCATGTTTTTGATTCATTTATATACCATTTGGTAGTTTTCTATTCATTTTATAAGTATTGAGGCGTATTTGGAGCATGGGCAATAAAGTGTCGAAGACACGGCTTTAAACGCACGATTTTGAGCTACGAAATCAATTCATCAAAGAATAAGGATCAAAATAAGTATTATAAAAATCATCAATTTGGTTTCCATTTTGTAATTGTTAGAAAAAGCATTGAATAAGCTTTCTAACGCTTTGAACCAGGCGCAAATCAAAGTTACGGTTCTCAAGTTATGGCCGAAATAGTGCAGAAATTTTTGCTGTTTCTGGTGTGTTCTGCCAGGCGAAGCCGTTTTGATGTCGGGCGAAGCAGTGCTGACAGAAACACATTTTAAGGGCCAAAAACACAATTTTTAGGTTATGGTTTGGGTATTTTTTGCTCCCACTCCATCACCAAACATTTTTTAGTTAAATTAGCTTAGAAAACAACTATGGAGCTTGCATTTGGATGATTGGAGGTGGATTGATCATCAATCGGAGCTGACAAACTCGAATATTTTCGGTTCATTTCTCTTTTTCTTTGTGTATTTCTTTTTGGTTGGGTTTTGTATATGATTTTACTTTGAACTCATGTATATTTGTTGATCATGGTATTATATAAAGTTTGCTTTACAAATCTTTGTTGATTGTTGTCTTAGATTTTTGCTTTGTGCTAGGGATTTGAGTTATTTTAGAGATAGACTTCTTGAATCCTTAACTAGGATGATTATCTGTTAGTTTTTGGATTTTAGAGATAGATTTAGAGCCAACAATCTTTATGGGTGTCGGAGCTTAATGCTATCGTGTTAGTTGTGTCGGTTGAGAGATCGTAGATACGATTGATATGGATGTCTGCTGTGTTGTTGAGGTATGCTGAGAGATCATCGCCGAGATGATATAGTAGTTCTCTCTACTTTGAGTTAGAAATGACTTAGGGTGTGAGCGATGCCGGATGACATTGACGAGTATTGTAGGTTGAGTGTAACTGGTCGATAAGTTTAAGTTTGTGAGAAGTAGATTATATATAATGCTTGATAAGTCTTTTCTTTCAGAAGAATGAATTCTTTTATGTTGATATTTACTTTTCTCTTTTCATATTTAAATTCATTCAAAACCAAACTCATAACTTTGGAAACTGTTGAACGGCAGTTCAATGCACTAGTCCCTGTGGAGACAATAATTTCTCAGATAAATATTTCAAAAACTTTTGTTGCTTGCCGCTTTACCGCTCCAACAAAATGGCGCCGTTGTCGGGGATTGGTGTTTTATTGAATTTTCATTGCAATAGTTTCTCACTTGTTTATATTGACATTTGTATATGTTTACTATAGTTGCACATGTTTTCTATACTTGTAAATTTGTTATAGTATTGTTTGTTTCCTTTCACGTTTGCTTGTATGTGGTTAGGAATAGCCGGGCGGAAGTAAATTGAAGGAAAGTGTCATACCCTAATTTTGACCCCCCCTGAGATGTCACATCTCAAGAAATTTCATCAACTCAAGACAGATACTCAGAGCAGTCACTTGTTTATCTGGTACTCAATTGAGGGTGCTCAAGGACAAAGGAGTTCAGGCAAAGGATCAATCAATATGAGAATAACCTCTAATACAATCACATAACTCAAATTATTCATTCATTCACCTATTATTGATTAGACACCAGTCATCAAGACTCAAGTTTGCTCAGATCACCGGACTGGGGTTTTAAGCCCATCAAGGACTGAAATCAGGGACCATATTTGGGAAACCCTAAAAAGCTCCAGGACATCCCTCAAAGGATTAAATCATCTTCAAATGATCCATATAACAATATCCACTGGGCATTGTACCTTAATTCAAGATCTACAGTCATCAATTTAATCTGGTCGACAATTAGGGTTTTTTGACCTAATTCACCTGGACAGTTGATTTTTAATCAAGACATGGATCCACAACTCAAAACATGGCTCAAGAGCTTCTATTACCTTAATATGTTCCATTCATATCACTCATTTGAGGAGGCGAACCTAATTCATCACCAAAGTCCAAGATTTCACTTCATCTGGAAAACATCAACTGTACCAGATCACCTTTGACTTTTAGGGTTTTGGATCAAAACATGACTTTTAAGGATCAATATCATCAATATATGATTATTGAAGTCATTTGGCCAAGAGAAATCAAGAAAATCAATAAAGAATCAAAAAGTCAAAGATTGACTTTTCATACTTAGAAATTTTTCGAAGTGTTTAAAGGTCTTTTTTTCAAAACTTTGGAAAGGAATATCTCAAAACTTCAAGTACAAACTGAAAAAAACTTCCAACATCAAAGTTGTAGATTTGGATCCAATGAACAACTTTGTCACATATGATTTTTTGGCTAGAAATCAACCATTGAAGAGATATGGAGCTTCAAAGTTGGTGCCTCCATGAAACTATCAAAAAACCCTAGTTTTCTTCAAACTTTAAGCCCATTTTTCATAAATTTCCCAAGTGATTTTGAAGAAACTCCAAACTAATGAATTGAAGTACATGTTAAGGGCTTTCCAAATTATGCTCAACCTTTTCCAAATTCATCTTGATCCAAGAGATATGGTTGATCAAAGTTAGGCATTTGAAGTGAAATTATAGGTCATGCTTAAGTTTGAAACTTGCAATTTTATGCAAATGCCTACACTATTTGGTGCCTCTAAACTTCAAAAACATCATAAGGGATAAGAAAGGATCAAATGCATCATTGCAAAGAGATTGAAGAATACTCAAAAATTCAATGCCATGTGATTAAGTAATCATTTCAAAATGGAATATTAGTGAATCATCAAGGAATCTTCTCCTAAGCCAATTGGAAGCCATTCTGCATCAGGAATGTCCCCTATGATCAGAAGAGATCATTGGATGGGGATCTAGCTCGAAAATTCCATCATTACATCTTGATATTCTTTGAAATTTCTTCATGGCCAAGAAACCAAAACTCCCTCATTAAGCAAGCTTACTATCTCCAATTGCTCTGAACCTTTTGCCTATAAATAGAAGAGCATACCTCAGTAATTAAACACACCAAAGCAACAGAAATCTTGCTTTCTCTCTTCTTCCTTCATACTTAGGTTTTTTAAAGGCTCTTTGGCAAGAAGACTCGGATTCTTCAAACCAGAGCTCTTCCTTTGAAAGTAAGTATTCAAACACCTCAAGGGAGGTATTTATAAGTGATCCAAACGCCGGGAACACTTCTGTACGTGGAGAATAATCATCTTCACCTCTCACTTGGAGCTACATCAGTTGGGTTCGAGCAAGAGGTTCTGGGGAGTTTCAACCCAAGCTAAGCATCTCAACACCTTCCTGGGGGATCACTAAAGCTATCTGGATCATTGCAACAACTCTGTAGCACACTTTAATCAGAGCTCAATCTCCATTTTTGAGGTAAGTTTCATGAACTTAAAACTCCATAATTCACGCATGATAAATTAAAAATGAAGTTACCAGTTGGTTTCTACACCTTTGAGGATCATTAACCCTCAATCAATTGCATCATATCATACATATACATCATTTCATATTAAATTCCAGTTTTAGGGTTCTTAGTGTTCATGCTTGCGAAATTTAAGTTACACTCAGAATAAATATAATTAAAGGATACCATCATGATCCTTGTCCAAAAACGAGCAAAATCCATCTTTACATCTTTGGATTTGGTTGAAAATTGAGGGAGATAGGATTTCCAGAATTTTGAAATCGTGAGGTTGAAGATGAAGATGCTTGGCGCATTTTTTTTTAATTTCAGAGGCAAGTTTAAAATATAATTAGATGAAAGCGTGTTTTGAATGACTAAATCGTTCAGCTCACTTGGTTACATGCGCTTCCCACTCTCTCTTGCCCAAGGTATGGTGTTCGAACCTCCCCTCAGACCTTTTGTTTTGATCATTTCATTTTTAACTCATTTATGAACTTGTTTTAAAATATATTGAGTTGGAGGTGTTTATCTAACAAGCCACGCGCGTGATCCAGATGGTAAGTGTTTTGTGTGTTGATCTAGAGGGCGTGAGTTCAAGCCCTTTGGAAGACAAAACCTTATTTTTTAACACTTTTCTCATGCAATTTCTTCACAACTTCACATAACTATTTCACCTATCAAATTAAATCATTTTCACTTGATTTTTCACACACTTCTCATTTAATATATCTATTTTGAGAATATCCAAAAAAATCATAAAAAATATATTATTTTAATATGTTTTAATTAGGTTTAAAATCACATATTTTAAGTATGTTTAATACTTTAAAAAAATATAATTTTCACTTGATTTTCAAAACCTAATCTCTTGTAAATATTTTTGTGATAAAACCCTAATCATTTAGGTCTTAATTAGGTATAGACTTTGTCTTTATCTAATTAAGTTGACTTTTGTCAATTTTCAAAAACTGTATATACAAAATCTTCTCTCTGTTTTCAAAATATTCTTCTGGTATTTGAAGGGCATTATTCCCGGTGAAACTCTTCAGATACCTATGTGACCTAGTGTCCATCTTCACTTCTTCTGTTTTAAATAAAATATTCAACTGTTTACAATTAAACATTCAACTATTATCAATAAACAACCAAGTTGTTGGTAAGGCTTTGTACATACATCTTTCAAAGGCCTCCACTTCATCCAGGTTAGGCTTTATAGCTTTCCATTTACAAGCTTTCATTTAAATTACTGCTAAATATAAACTATATATATATATATATACATATATATATATATATATATATATATATATATATATATATATATATATATATTGTTTAGAACTACGTCTGAGTAAAACCTTAGGACAGATAAACTATATATATATATTATAGGACTATGGCCTAGGAGTGAGAATGTCTTCCCGGTGAAGGCTCTTTCCTAACTAGAATTCCTTAGTTAAACGTCAAGATGAATTGTTCCCAGTGAAACATCTTGAAAAAAGCCTTAGAACAAAAATAGGGCATATCCACCCAAAAGGAATTATTCCCGGTGAAACCTCTTACCCATTTGCTTAGAGCCAAACTAAGTTCAAAACCACATAGCTTCCTCTTGTGCTATAACAAGGACCCTCGATGACCCTCGATTAGCCTCCTCTTGGGCTTTATACAAGGACCCACAGGCTTCTTAAAAGCATTCCCAGCTTCCTCTTGAGCTTATATACAAGGACCCATCAGGTTTCTTATAAATATAGGAATAGGTCTTTAGTCACCTTTTAGCCTACCCTGGTGAGATTCTTCTACTCTTTAAACCAGACTTTGAACAAGCTAAGAATTTCTGAATCTTAGTATTGACTTCAACTTTTGGAATGAGAGACATGGACAGTCTCTGTCACCTTTATCTTCAATCTCCAATAATTTTCCTTAGCAGAGTCTAGGTTCTACATCTGTCAATCCTCAGTCAGAGTCAGCCTTAATCTTGGGCTTTAAATAAGAAGTCTAAATCAACCCTTTCATATCAATGGAGTGCTACCCAATCATTCATTTTTATAAAAAACCCCTGGAAAGGGTCAGCCTCCAAAATCATTCCTTTAAAGTCAAAATCCCTAGAAAGGGTCAGCCTCCAAAAATTAAGCGTTCAAAAGATAAACTCTCCAGCAGAGTAAACCCCTGGAAAGGGTCAGCCTCCAAAATCAATTCTTCAAATCCAAATTCCCTGGAAAGGGTTAGCTTCCAAAACAAAAATCATCTTCCAAACCTTCAAAACTCCTCAATAGAATCTAGGTCAGTCACCCAAACAAATTCCCCAGTAGAGTCAATCTTCAAACCTGGGTCTTCCATTCAACAAAATCCCTGCTTAACAAGAGCACAATCCTCAGAAGGGTCAAACCTTAAATCCTCAACAGAGTAATCCCCTCTAAGTCAAAAGATCCCATAGATCTTTCCCCATTTAAGAGTCAGCCTCAACCTTGGGCTTTGTACAAGGCACATACTCCTCTTAGAGTCAAAACCCTACTCATAGGTACTCCCCTATCCAGAGTCAGCCTCAACCTTGGGCTTTGTACAAGGCAGATAATAGAGTCTCCCCAGTGAGTCCTTCACCATCAAGTAGCCACAACCTTGGGCTTTGTACAAGGCAGATAAAACCAAATTTTCCTGTGTCAAAAGATTCCTAACCTTTAGGATCTTTTCCCCAAAGAGTCATCCATACTCAGTTTCCTCAGCAGTCAGCCACAACCTTGGGCTTCATACAAGGCAGAAAATAATGACTTCCCTAGCTAAGAGTCAGCTACAACCTTGGGCTTTGTACAAGGCACAAAATAGAGTCTCCCTAGATAGAGTCAGCCACAATTCTGGGCTTTGTACAGAACACTAAATAAACCTGTCATAAAACAAAATAAACACTTTCCAACTAGAGTCAGCCTCAATTCTGGGCTTCATACAGAACACAAAAATCATTCAATCAAAAGTCAATTCCCAGTGGAGCTATCTCCCAGAGTCAATAAAAGAAAACCCTTTTAAGCCTCAAGCTTGGGCCTCACACAAGCCAGCTAAAAATCGAATCTTTCAAACAGTAGATAGACATAGCTTATCCCTATAGGGAGATATTTCTCCTATCTCACAACATTCAAACAAACAAACAAACATTTCAATTTCAATTTTAATCATTCCCCCATTTAGGATTTTGAAAGGCATTCTCTGAGGAACACACACCCAGACTTGTGTAACTTTCCCTAATTTGGTCGAGAATCTTTCTTTCATTCAAGAGACACGCGACTGGCATACTTGCACACACACAAGTAAGGTCCCTCTCTTAATGAAATGAACTCAGCTTTTCTGTCACTTTTAATGTTTGTGGTGGACTAGTAGAAATACCTCTTTGTAAAGATGACTTCATGTCTCTTTACCGTAAAAAGAGATTTAATTCAAGCTTCAACCTTGAGCTTCAAGCAAGGCACAAAAAAACAATTAATTTCCCTAATTAGTTCCCCAAACTACAAAAAGCTCTGACTTCCATTAGGAATATGTAGGCATGAGATTCACAAGGAATCTCAGCGAGCTAATCAAAAACCAAAACTAGTCAGTTTGTCTGTCTTTTTCAATTCAATTCAATTTTCCCTCCTAACACAAAGGAGAAACTTTCCCAATCAATAAGCAACAAACACAAACACATAGACACAGAGAAGGTTCCCGTAGAGTACTACGGATATGTAGGGTGCTTAAAACCTTCCTTATGTATAACCGACCTCCCAGACTCCAGAATTTCTAGTCTAGGTGAATCCCCACACTTAGCAAACTCCTAGGGTTTATTTGAGATCTTTTTCCCCTTCCTCCTCGTAGGATAATTAAAAAGTTCGTGTGCTATCGTAGGAAGAACTGAAATAAAATTCATCCCGCCACGGGCGCTTCTCTCCTTCCGAATTTCGCGTGAAGGGTCTAGCGTGCCGTCCTCCCAAGTGAAATGGGGAGGTAAAAAAATGACACCACAGAAAAATGGTGACTCTGCTGGGGACAAGTAATAACCTTGGTTTTCATCCAAACTAATGGTTGACCTGTGCTGGTCCAACCCCAATGAGGAATTAGGGATGCCAAATTCCCCCTCAAACAAGAGAGGTCCTGCCTAACCTCTGTGTCTTTTCATGTGTTTGCTGCATTTATACTTGTTTATTTTTATATGTTCTGTATCGGGAAAGGGCTTGATTCCCCCTTGTGGTGAGAAATCCTATACCCGGATTTGAGTGCAACATAAGATAGGATGGAGGATGTCTTTTCGGTGAAACCCTCTCATCTTGGTTCCCAAATCTACTCTTGGGATATGCCTGGCTGGTTGTGATTAACTGCGCCAATGCATTCCGAGACTGAATTGTACCAGGAGGACCTAGAAACACATTAACCCCACTTAAAGCCTCTTAGGACGTAGAGCAGTGATTACGAAAATAATTGTCACGCAGTTACTACACTCAAAGAAAACTCTCTTGAAGATACCAGTCAACGTATCTTTAAGATTGAGCAAAAGCTCTGAGACCCCTAGAAACCGTTCTACAGGTACAAAAATCCTTATCCATAGTTTACCCTGGGGCGAGGTTTGCGATATGACTTCATGACCACTATACCCTTCTACGCCATGTTTGTTTAAAAACTCTTGTGTGTGCATTCATGCATAATAAAAACAAAAAGTATTTTTTGAGTCGTTTTTCAAGGAAACTAAATAACGAACGTTTTGAACTTTATAGAAAGAGAGAAACGGAGAAAAGACTTAAGGATCTATTTCATGGATTACGGAAGAAAGAGAGCTAGGAAATACACCTTCAAGATTCCCAAGGTCGAGGAATTGGAAAAGCTCGGAAAACTGGTGGTCAACCCCCAGGCTTTCAAGGAGAAGTATGAAAAACTTCTGCCTTTTCTTAATACCAACATTGTGGATGGGATCCTTCCCACATTGGTACAGTTTTATGATCCAACGTATCACTGCTTTACCTTTCCAGACTATCAACTCATGCCTACGTTGGAGGAGTACTCTAGTCTGGTTAGAATACCCGTGTACGCGCAAGATCTGTACTCCGGTTTGGAAAAGAATCCTGACGACATTATCATTGCTGCAACTACTCCCTTGAACGTAGTCGACGTCAGAACTCATATGGTGAGTAAAGGAGGAATTCAAGGATTGCCCTCCAAGTTCCTGTTGGATCAAGCTTGGTACTTTGTCAGCATCCAAGATATGAGTGCTTTTGAGGACATCTTGGCATTGCTTATCTACGGACTGTTTTTGTTCCCTAACATTGAAAATTTCGTCGACATCAACGCAATTAAGATCTTCTTAATTGGAAATCCAGTTCCAACCTTGCTGGCAGATGCTTATCACTCTGTGCATTCAAGAAACCTGGTTCAAGGAGGATTAATCACATGCTGCGTACCGTTGTTGTACGAATGGTTCGTCTCGCACCTGCCTAAGTGTAGCACTTTCTGGAACATGAGGGATGGCCTTTGCTGGTCACAGAAAATCATGTCCCTCACTCATTCAGACATTGATTGGTGTAGTCCTGACAACGACAAAACCAAGATCATCTTCAGTTGTGGAAGTTATCCCAACGTACCCCTTATTGGAACTAAGGGAGGAATCAGTTATAATCCAGCTTTAGCCCGTCGTCAATACGACTATCCCATGAAAAATATACCAAGTAGCATTCAATTGGAGGGTCTGTTATTCAAGAACATTGACGATCATGGTAACATGCTGAAGAAGGAATTTGTCCAAGCCCGACGTCTTGTTCACAGCAAAGGGAGAAGATTGTTAGGAAAACATCTTTGCATCTCCCTAGATCCTTACCTTCAATGGGTACGCGTCAGGGCATTCAAGCTCAGGATGCCATATCAGCGTCAAGAACCTATTCCCCTAAGGGAACCAATTTTCCTTTTCTCCACCGATGTTGAAAAACTACAAGCGGCATTAACCAAGGTGTGTGAAGAAAGGAATGCTTGGAGAAACAAGTATCGAATCGTCAACACGGAAAATGTTGAGATTCAGAACATCCTAAGAAGGAAGGATGAGTTACTTGAAGTGCTCGAACGACAAGTAACACAATCGTCACTTTCTCATCATATCCCTCCTGCTTCTTGGATCATCGATCAGCTCACGTCAGAAAACACTCAACTCAAGAAACAGAAAAAATGTTAGAACGTGAAGTTGGCTCTTCGTCAAAGTTTTAGAGTCCTTTCTCTCTGTTTCTCTGTATTTCCCTTTTCAAAGTGTGTAAAAAACGGCGTTTCGCTTAATCAATAAAAAGTTTGATGTTCCATAACGTAGTTATGGTGTTTCCTTGAAAAACATTAATTTAATTGCATGCATCGCTTTAGTCGTAAGCACTAACACGAGAATTGTTGCAGATCTAATCATCACTTTCCTTTCTCCAGAAAGAGAGGAGGAGAAGGAGGTGAACAAAGGCATTCAAGCTATCTCATTCATACAACACTCATTCAAGTCGCAAGAAAAGAATGGACGACTTAGAGCAAGAGAATGGAGAACTCCGAGAAGAGGTCACTACTCTCAAAGAATCTGTTGAAAGGCTCAACAGTATGGTAGAAGCCCTGGTGGTTGCACAAATTCAACCTCCACCAGAAGAGCCACAAAGGACTGTGGTTTCCGAGATTGTTTCTACTCCTATTCCTCAGTATACCATGCCGCCCAACTGACCTTGGGGCATGCCGTATAATTTCACTTCAAAAGGGTACATACCCCCAGTTTCTGAAGTTCCAAGAGTCACAATGGATATGCATCCACCGGAGGGTTATAAACCTCCGAAATTTGAAGTTCCAAGAGCAACGACAATGGGTTTCACACAACAGAATGTTGAGATACCAAGATCTGCTGCCATCATAACTTCTTCACAGCCGATTGTGCATACTTTTCCTCTGCCAGGCGGACAAATGCATCATCACGCTCCCAGTGAGGACGCTGGTGTATATGAAAGATTGGACGAGTTCCAGGAACAGTTTATGCAAATGCAGAAGGAACTCAAGACTCTCCGAGGACAAGATTTATTTGGAAAGAACGTTGCAGACCTCTGTTTGGTTCCAGATGTTAAGATTCCTCACAAATTTAAAGTACCAGATTTCGAGAAATACAAAGGGAATTCATGCCCGTAAAGTCACCTCGCGATGTACGCTCGAAGGATGTCAACTCAGACTGATAATCAACAATTGCTCATTCATTATTTTCAAGACAGCCTGACTGGTGCTGCACTCAAATGGTACATGAACTTGGACAGTTCAGAGATTCGTACTTTTTGAGACCTCGGAGAGGCCTTCGTCAAACAGTATAAGTACAATCTGGATATGGCTCCCGACAGAGATCAACTCCGGGCCATGACTCAAAAGGATAAAGAGAGTTTCAAAGAATACGCTCAGAGATGGCGTGAAGTTGCTGCTCAAATTTGTCCTCCTCTTGAAGAGAAAGAAATGACAAAAATCTATCTCAAGACTTTGAGTCCATTTTACTATGGATGAATGGTCGCCAACGCCCCTAGTGACTTTACCGAGATGGTAAACATGGGCATACGTCTAGAAGAAGCTGTTCGAGAAGGACGCTTGAACAAAGAATCAGAATCTTCTATTGGTCCTAGGAAGTATGGAAGTTCTTTCCAGAAGAAAAAGGATCAAGATGTCAGCAATGTCTTGCACAAAGCAAGAAAGAAGTTTCCACTTCAAGTTGCTACAATAACTCCGGTTGTTAACTCAGTGCCAGTTTATCAACCTCAGGTTTCTTAACAACCATTTCAACAAAGGTCACAACAACCTCAGCAGCAGGTTCGACCTCCAAATTTCAACAATCGGGCACCAAGGTATCCTTCCTTTGACCCCGTGCCAATGCCATATGCGGAATTGTTTCCAACACTACTGGCAAAAGGACTCATTCAGACAAAGAGTCCTTCAAATCCTGCGTATGAATCTTCACCTTGGTTCAAGGATGACCAATCTTGTCCCTATCATCACGGGGCACCAGGTCACAACATTGAGAATTGTTTCAGTTTCAAGGCCGATGTTCAAAGTTTAGTGAAGAGTGGAATGCTATCCTTCAAAGATACTAATCCTAACGTCCAAGCAAATCCTTTACCGCAGCATAAAGAAGCTTTAGTGAATCTGGTGGATCAACACCCCAATGTCATTCAAGTCAACGACATCCGTCAGATAGGGGAAAATCTCGTCAGAATGCACGCTAAACAAGCTGGGTACGGCCATGTACCACCTCACAACTACTTCACATGTGAAATTTGTCCTAATAATAATCAAGGATGTGTTGTAGTTCAAGCTGCATTACAAGAACAAATGGACTTAGGATGGATTCAACACATTCAAGTCAAAACTGAATGCGACATCAACATGGTTCAGGGATTTCCAAGAGAATACAAGATCTACAGAGTTGAAGATCTCAAAGGATCGGTAGTCAGGTTCCATAAGACTTTAAAAGGACTTACCTACTTTGGAACAAATTTCCATCCTTACAGTAGATGCAGAATTTGTCAAAGAAATTCACGAGGATGTTTGCACGTCCGCAACGACATTCAGAAGCTAATGGATGACAATACCATTACAGTTCTTGCCAACAGAGAGGATGATGAAGTCTTTACCGTATCTCCTCAAATTAATCAAGTTGAACCAATGCAAGTTAAGTATGACAGCAGGAAGACAGTAGTTGTTCCATTGGTCATCTACTTACCAGGTCTTGTACCGTATGAGTCTGGCAAGGCTATACCATATAAGTACAACGCTACATTCATTGAAAATGGTAAGGAAATACCATTACCATCTGTTGTCAACATTGCTGATGTGAGTCGATTCACTCGAAGTGGACGAGTCTTCAACAGAACAACAGAAAATGTGGAGAAGCCTTCGGAAGAAGCACCACATAAGCAAGACAATCATCCGATCAATGCTATTCCAGCGAAAGAAAATGATGAGATCTTGAAGTTAATCCAAAGGAGTGAATACAACATTGTAGATCAACTGCTACATACTCCGTCTAGGATATATGTGCTTTCCCTACTATTGAGTTCTGAGGCTCATAGGGAAGCTCTACATAAAGTTTTGGAACAAGCTTTCGTAGAACCTGATGTTACCATAAGGCAATTCAACAACATCGTTGCCAACATCTCCGCAGGAACTAATCTAAGTTTCTGTGACGAAGATCTTCCTGAAGAAAGAGTGGGTCATAATCTGCCACTCAACACCTCAGTTAGCTGCATGGGTGATGTTCTCACAGGAGTCCTAATAGACAATGGATCCTCTCTC
The DNA here is from genome assembly GCF_029867415.1 of Vicia villosa. Lineage (NCBI taxonomy): Eukaryota > Viridiplantae > Streptophyta > Magnoliopsida > Fabales > Fabaceae > Vicia > Vicia villosa. The sequence goes on from NC_081182.1 coordinate 170,143,490, forward strand.
AACGTCATGCTCAAATCAACATTGTCAAGATTATCCTTCAAGGATTTCCCACTAAGGGACAGTCACGTCATCGTCAAGGCGTTTGATGGTTCAAGGAAGTCAGTTTTTGGAGAAGTAGACCTTCCCATAACTATTGGACCTCATACTTTCAAAATTACTTTCCAAGTTATGGATATCTAGACAGCATACAGTTGTTTGCTAGGTCGCCCATGGATTCATGAAGCTGGGGCAATCACTTCAACACTTCATCAGAAACTGAAGTTCATTCGAAATGACAAATTCGTAACCGTATGTGGAGAACGAGCTCTGATCGTCAGAAGCCTGTCATCATTCTCCGACATAGAACCAAAATAAGTCGTTGGAACTAATTTCCAAGCACTTTCCTTGGACAAGGAAAAGGGAAAGGAAAAAGCAGCGTCTATTTCTTCCTACAAAGATTCAATCCAAGTTGTAAAGGATGGCACTACCAGTGGTTGGGGGCACATTGAGATTCCTACCAATAACAAGAACAGAACAGGAGTTAGATTCTTTCCAACATCATCAAAGGCTACTCAAGGAATTGAGGTAGTCCTCCCAATTTAAGAAACTTTCCGCAGCGGAGGTTTTCTTCAACCTAGTCAACAAACAGTCAACACCGTCGGAACGGAAAACACCGATGAGAGTTTTGAAGTGGAATGTATGTCCTATCTTCTCGAAGCAGGATACATCTCCCTAGCAGAGTCTGCTCCACCTTGCTGTTATCCGACTAAAGGATCTGGAACTAAGACTCCACCAAGCAGTGACGAAGTTACTAATAGCTTCACCACCAGAAGTCATGGTTCATCAGAAGAAGTTCCTCCTATCCCCGAAGAAACCTAGGATACATTAGGAGAACCAAGCGGAAAATTCGACTACATGGTAAAATACTCTGCTCCTGAAAGTTCAAAAATCTCTCTTGAAGACATTGTTCCAACTGGATGGAATATTGATTATGAGTACCTTACTCAGCCAAAAGAGATATACAAACCTTGCTATTCATCATCAGCGTCTGGCGAAGTCATCATTGAGGATTATATCCCCAAGTCATCTTCCGAGGCTACAGATCTAGAGTATACATACCTAGTCAATGCCATCTTGGGAGAAGAGCAAGACCAAAATATAGAAGAGGATGATCTCGAAAGTGTCTCCGACAACGAGTCTTTCCATTCAGAAGATTGGAAGTTTCCTCAAAAGAAAATCCGACATACTCCACTTAGAAATGGGTATGCTCACACAACTCAGTCTGCTGAAGTAGAAGAAGATCGTCTGAGTGTTACAAAGACAGTGGTTGGTAAATCAAGACCTACCACAGGCCAACTCAAGCCTAAAGTGTCAGATTACATAGTGCACAATGGGGTTCGCCACTATTGGACGGCTGTTGAAGTTTCGACTGTTATTCGCACTCCTAAGTAGGAACTTTCACCGTTATTTTGTCCTCTCACCATAGCCCATGGTGAAGAGATGTTTCATATGGCTTTGCATTTTACTATTTCTTAGGAAAATGTCCCTCTTTGCTTTGCCCAAAGCAATAGAGCTTTGTTTTATAGGGTCTTTGTTTCCAGAAGTGACTGTCGATAAATAAAAATGTCATTTTTGTTCCTTCGTTAGTTTTTCCCTTTTCTTTTTTCGGAAATTGGTAATCCTAAAAAACACCCTTAAAAAACATCAAAACATTCCATTAACTGCATACACCGAGTCTTCCCTCGTTATCTAAATAAAACGTATCACATATATGCAGATTAATCATAAAACACCCCGTTGAAACGTACGATCGTATGACTTCTCCAAGCTTTGGGTTTCCTGTATTCGAGGCAGAGGAAGAAGAAGACGAAGAAATATCAAAGGAAATTTCACGGTTACTTCAACAATGGGAAGAGGCCATTAAGCCATACACTGAGCCTTTAGAGATCATTAACCTTGGTTCCGATGGAAACAGAAAAGATGTTAAGATTGGAGCTTCGCTCAGTTCAGAGATCAGAGAGAGTTTGATACAACTGCTCAAAGAATTCTCAGATGTCTTTGCTTGGTCCTATCAAGATATGCCAGGGTTGGATACCAGTATAGTGGAGCATCACTTACCATTGAAGCCAGAATGCCCTTCGGTCAAGCAAAAATTGAGAAGAACTCATTCGGAGATGGCCATGAAAATCAAAGAGGAAGTTCAAAAGTAAATCAACGCTGGTTTCCTCGTCACTTCAGAATACCCTTAGTGGTTAGCTAACATTGTTCCCGTTCCCAAGAAAGACGGAAAAGTCCGCATGTGCATCGACTACAGAGATTTGAACAAATCTAGCCTTAAGGATGACTTTCCTTTACCGCATATTGACATGTTGGTTGACAGTACAGCAAAATCCAACGTTTTCTCATTCATGGACGGATTTTCGGGATACAACCGAATAAAAATGGCACTTGAAGACATGGAGAAAACAGCTTTCATCACCCCCTGGGGAACATTCTACTACCGCGTTATGCCTTTTGGACTAAAGAACGCAGGGGCAACTTATCAAAGAGCCATGACTACACTTTTTCACGACATGATGCATAAGGAAGTGGAAGTCTATGTGGACGACATGATTGCCAGATCAGAAAATGAGGAAGATCATATACAGAATCTGACAAAGCTATTTCAACGCTTACGAAAGTTTCAGCTTTGCCTGAATCCCAACAAATGTACCTTCGGTGTCTACTCAAGAAAACTCCTTGGTTTCATCGTCAGCAAACGAGGAATTGAAGTGGATCCAGACAAAGTCAAGGCAATTCAAGAAATGCCTTCACCCAGAACCGAGAAACAAGTTAGAGGATTTCTTGGACGTCTGAATTACATCTCGAGATTCATATATCTCATGACAGCAACTTGTGCTCCAATTTTCAAACTTCAACGGAAAAATTAAAGTTGCGTCTGGACAGACGATTGTCAGAAAGCGTTCGACAGCATTAAGGAATATCTACTCGAACCACCCATCTTGTCTCCTCCAGTGGAAGGAAGACCTTTGATAATGTACTTAACCGTCTTAGAAGACTCCATGGGTTGTGTCCTTGGACAGCAAGACGAGACGAAAAGAAAAGAGCATGCCATCTACTACCTGAGCAAGAAATTCACTGACTGTGAATCTCGCTACTCCATGCTTGAGAAAACCTGTTGTGCTTTGGCCTGGGCTGCCAAGCGTCTCCGCCAGTACATGATTCGACATACTACTTGTTTGATCTCCAAGATGGATCCAATCAAGTACATCTTTGAAAAGCCTGCCTTAACTAGGAGAATTTCCCGTTGGCAGATGCTGTTATCAGAATACGACATTGAGTATCACGCACAGAAAGCCATGAAAGGATGTATCCTAGCTGAGCACCTGGTTCACCACCCACTCAATGATCATGAATCAATCGGATTTGACTTTCCGGACGAGGATGTCATGTACCTCAAGATGAAAGATTACGACGAGCCGCTACCAGACAAAGGACCTGAGATAGGATCCCAATGGGGCTTAATCTTTGACGGAGCTGTCAATGCTTATGGACGAGCAATTGGGGTAATCATTGTTACCCCTCGAGGTACCCATATTCCAAATACCGCTAGATTAACTTTCAAGTGCACAAACAATGAGGCCGAATATGAAGCTTGCATCATGGGTCTTGAAGAAGCCGTGGATCTAAGAATCAAACACTTGAATGTATACGGAGATTCTGCTTTGGTCATCAATCAAATCAAAGGAGAATGGGAAACACGCCAATAAACCAATATATATATATATATATATATATATATATATAAAAAGAAGTTATGTAATTAGAGATTAAGAAAATTAAAGAAAAACTCAGCGGGTAATCAGGTGTGATGTGGCTGAGGGCGTATGATATGGATGCTAGCTCCTGAGCGTCTGATCCGGGACAAGAGTGATCTGATGGCTGACGATGGGACGGTGCATGGTGGGTTTATCTGAATGCATCGCATGGGATCTCCGGAAACAAACAATTAGCAAAAAATAGAAAGAGTTACCTGGGGATCGAACCCAGGTCTCTTTGCTCATCAATAACGCGTCCCAGCCAGCTATGCCACTTAACTACGGTGTTAAGTTAATGCTCCAAAATGTACAAACATGAAACAAAGCGTTATTTCAAACTGGAAACGCGCGCCAGCTCCAAAGAACCAATCCCTGGCTGCCACAGCGTCATCTTCCTCGTCCAACAACCTGCAAACAGAGTCACTTTTGGCCACGGTTTTGGTCTGTTGTTATACCCCTGCAAAATCAAACTTCAACAAATATGGATGATAAATCAAAACTGAAACCGCATTCCGACTCGAAATCACTCCCTGAGTATGAAAACATGATTAATTTTGGTTAATTTGGTCTCTCCTCGTGTGGCCCCAAATTATGAATTCAGAACCCTAGCCATGGCCAATCCTTCAAACTGCAGCCAAAATCAAATTAAACCACCCAGAAAGTTTCCAAACATGATTATAATCACGATGATATGTCCAAACATGATTTATGATGCAGTTATGAATGAATTCGAATTTAAACAAAAATTGAGACAAATCGTGAACATGAGGATACGATTTAGTGTGTTCTGATCGATGGTGAAGGTTGGTTCACGTTTAGGAAACAGCCAGGGATCAATTGAGATGCTTTGTATGATCTGAATCGAACTCAAACTTCAACTCCTATCTCTTTTTGGTTCACGGTTTTTACAGGCTATTGAGTAAGGTTCCGGCTCCAATTTCTCTCCTTTTTTCGTCTGACCACATTTAAGTATATATAGGGATGTTATTTGGTCACTAAAACTGAAACAAATCCTCTTGAATCCAAAGATTGCATTTGATTTTGAAAGGTGTATGAGAAGTTTCTATTTTGATCTTTAATCAACACCAATCAAACCTCTAACCAATCTTTCACGATTTCTTTGAGCCTCCAGATCTGATTTTGGTCTGATTAAATGATTGGAGAATTACCAAATAATTTTTCCATCTAATTATGAATTTCCTTAATTTAATTATGAATATAAATGAATAAATTCAAAATTAAAAGAATAAAAAATCATAAAATAAGATGTAATTGATTTATGGGCCTCTCGTGGACTTGAATTCATGTGGAGAACTTGAAATTAAAGGCCCATGAGAACTTTCAAAATTCACCAATTAGGATTTCATGTAATTCTCAAATTTTACTCATCTTGCACCAATCATAAATCTTTCAATATTTATCATATGGAGATGATCTAGGACTTTTTGGAAACCTCGAGATGCCCTCTACAAGCCACTTTGGAAGCTTTTTTGCATTTGAAGATTTTATCTTGATGATATTGCTCCTGTCAAAAAACAGCTTGTTGCGATCTTCTAGAAGGACCTGTTATATATTGGCTCATATCTCTTATACGGAAGCTTTTATTGACTTTGGGCCCAACATAAAAGTTGTAGAGAATCAAATTTCCTTGAGAATGAGCTTTGGTTGAGGAATCTCTGAGGAAGTATGAGAGAGATATGGCTGGTCAAAGTTGAGTTGACTTTCAGTTGAAAACCCTAATTTAGAAGCTTTAGGTTTTGTTGATTTATGATCTTTCCTTGATGAATCATGATCAATCCTTGATCAAATGATGAATGATACTTCAAAATAAGGTTGTTGACAAAAAATCAGGAGTTTTGACTGTACTTTGACCACAGTTTGACTTTTAGGTCAACTAGTCGATTATTGACTATATGAACCATTGATTAAGCAATTTGATGAATCGAGGCTTGAAACTTGGCATGAGGATTATTTGAATCATATGAGAGGCCATGGAGTCCATTGGAGGTATCAGAACCTGACTTTTTTTTTTAGAAAGGCAAAACCCTAGTTGAAGGGTTGTTGTTTAGGAGAGTGTATATTCAGTCGAGTATTGAGACTCTGGTATTCGATTGAGCTTGAGTATGAAAATGTGGCGGGCAAATTTTGGGGTATGACAGCTACCATTCTTCGACAGGGTAGATTTTCATCACATTCCTCGTGAAGAAAACAACTTGGTTGATGCATTAGCCACACTCTCTTCCATGATTAGGATAAATCATTGGAATGACATTCCTCAAATCGATGTTATGCGCCTGGATAGGTCCGCTCATGTTTTCACAGAAGAAGCAATCATCGACGACAATTCGTGGTATCACGACATCAAAAACTTTCTTCAAAGGCAAGAGTACCCTCTTGGGGCATCAAAGAAAGATAGAAAAACTTTGAGAAAGTTAGCTGGAAGATTCTTCCTGAATGAAGATGTTCTGTATAAGAGAAATTTCAACATGGTTCTGCTCAGATGCATTGACAGAAACGAAGCAGAAACACTCATGAGAGAAATACATGAAGGTTCTTTTGGTACTCACACCAACGGACACACCATGACAAGGAAACTACTGAGAGCAGGATATTATTGGCTGACAATGGATTCAGATTGCTACCAGTACGCAAAGAGGTGTCACAAATGTCAGATCTACGCCGATAGAGTTCATGTGCCACCATATCTTCTCAACATACTCTCTTCCCCTTGGCCTTTCTCCATGTGGGGAATCGACATGATCGGAATGATCGAGCCAAAAGCGTCCAGCGGACATCGCTTCATCCTGGTAGCCATAGACTATTTCACCAAGTGGGTCGAAGCAACTTCATATGCAAACGTCACAAGACAAGTTGTCGTCAGGTTTATCAAGAATCACATCATCTGTCGCTACGGCATTCCTAGCAAGATAATCACTGACAATGGGTCAAATTTGAACAACAAAATGATGAAGGAACTTTGTGAAGAATTCAAGATTGAACATCACAACTCGTCTCCTAAAAGACCAAAGATGAATGGAGCTGTAGAAGTAGCTAACAAAAACATCAAGAAAATCATTCAGAAGATGGTCATCACTTACAAAGATTGGCATGAAATGCTCCCGTTTGCTCTTCATGGTTACCGTACGTCTGTACGTACTTCAACTGGAGCAACTCCTTTCTCCCTTGCATATGGCATGGAGGCAGTCCTACCCATAGAGGTCGAGTCCCATCAACGAGAGTCTTGATGGAGGCAAAATTAACAAAAGCCGAGTGGTGTCAAAACAGATTCAATGAGTTGAACTTAATCGAAGAAAAGTGCATGACAGCTTTATGCCACGGACAGCTATATCAACAAAGAATGAAGAAAGCCTTCGACAAAAAGGTTCGTCCTCGCACAATCTGAAAAGGCGACCTTGGGCTCAAAAAGATTCAATCTTTTCTCACAGATTCTAGGGGAAAATGGACTCCTAATTATGACAGCCCATACGTGGTCAAGAGAGCTTTCTCAGGAGGAGCCCTAATACTCACGACAATGGATGGAGAAGAATTCACCTGTCCTGTAAACATCGATGCAGTCAAGAAATACTTCGCCTAAATAATTAAAAGAACAGCTCGCTAATTTGAAAACTCGCAAAGAGCGACTTAGGAAAAAAGGAGCGTCTCGGTGAATCAAAAACTCGAAAGGGCGATTCAGGCAAAAGTTAGAGACATAAAAAATATATATATAATCAATCCCGGTAGACTTAAAACCCGAAAGGGGTAGTCTACGCAAAAGTTAGGGATATATGGCAAGTAACTGTGTTCAGGATAAATTTGATCATTCAGAAAATCCATAGCGGAGTATTCATCATCAGTAGGTCATCTTCTACGAAGCACGAATACAGCGCAACTCAGAGTGGAAGGGAAAGATAACTATCGTCACGTTTCATCGTAGTCCTTTTTCCGAAAATTACCAATTTCCAACTTTGTAAATACTCCATGGAATCAAGCCTTTGGCTGATTACTACTCCATAAATAACAATTTGAGCCTTATGCCTTTTTTTTGCAATCGAGTCTTATTCAGTTTCTTAAAATTACATTTTTTTAAGCCTGACAGTCATTTTCTTGAAACAAACGTTTTCAAAAAAATAAAATGAATTTACTTGCAAAATAAAGGTGAAATTTCTTTCTAAGGTTTACAAACAATAGGAAGAATGCAAACAGTTACTCCAAGAACGGTTGAGACTCCGGGAACAAATTTCCCCATGAGGTCGCTTTGCGAACATCTCCCGATGACGGATCTTCACTTCAAATCATTTCACTCACTTCAAACAGCGGACAACCGGTAACCAGGTATCCCCAATGGAGTGCAAACTACATATTTCAAGAAGAAGACATCATCTGATCAACAAAACTCAAGTCGTACCACAGGATTTCACATCCGCGACAATTCTATTTCACATTCGCTTCACATTTTATAGCTATTATAACACTCATGCATGCTTCACGCATCATATCATATGTCTGCATAGTCAATATTGTCTAGTTAGGCTTTGATCATGCTATTGCCCAAGTCACGTGGACCTCAACTTGAGTTTCCCCTGCGAGTCATGGAAGGGCAGTTTTTCCCTAAAAGACAATTCATATGCCAGGATCTCCCCAAACAGGTTAACAAATAACAGTCTTCCTCAGGAAGATAGTTTGTTTGCTTTTGGTAATCCCCAGCAAGCCGACAAATGGTAATCTTCCTCCAGAAGATAGTTTGTTCACTTTTGGGATTTTCCAACTATGATTCTCCAGCAGATCGACACTCGGCAATCTTCTACAAGGATACAGTTTAATCATTTTCGGATTTCCCTACGGAGTCGGCAAATGGCAATCTTCCTCCAGAAGATAGTTTGTTCACCTCCTAGAATTCCTCAGCTAGAGTCAATAGATGGCAGTTTTTCTTAGGAAGACAGGTTGTCTGTTGTTTAATCCCCAAAGAGTTGACAAATGGCAGTTTTTCCTCCTGGAAAACAGTTTATCAACTCCCGAGTTATCGATAACGAATGGCAGCCTTCTTCAAGAAGACAACTCGTTCCGCTTAAGGATTCCTCAGTAAAGTTGACAAATGGCAGTCTCTTTCTCAAGAAAGACAGTTTGTTCCCCTAGCAGTTGACAAATGGCAGTCCTTCTCAAGAAAGACAGTTTCTCTGTTTAATACCCAAGGAATCGGCAAATGGCAGTTTCTTTACGAGAAACAATTTGTTTGTTTCCAGGATGTTCCATCCCCATCAAAGTTGACAAATGGTAGTTTCCTTCCTAGAAAACAGTTTGTTAACTCCCCAGCATAAGTCGATGAATGGCAGTTTTCATCCCGAAGACAGTCCGTCCACTTTCAAGCAAAGTCATTATCTCCTCAAAAGGACGCATGATCATATGGCATTCCTTTGAAGACATCACATTGAAGGAAAGTATGATAAATTTTCTTATCAACCATCAAATGGCATCTCTCCAACAAACACTGGTGGGAAGTTTGGTGAGGAAACAAACTCTTGGAGATTTTCTCTTTATCTGAGATATCGTCCAAAATTATAACTGAGACCAGTTTTGCGATCAGACATCCAAAACAAGGGGAGGTTATCATGACAGTTGAGACTAGTTTCCCGATCAGACATCCGAAACAAGGGGGGGTTGTTTACCTTTTTCTAAGTATCAACACCTAGTCAAAGAAGATGGATCATGCATTCTACATCGCCTTCCCTTTACCAGAATTCACATAACACGTTTCTACAGGAGTTTGTCTCCCTATCCCCCGCCAAGTGCGACAACGGGATCAAGTAATGCACGAGCATTTCATCATCGCCGCGACATCTCAAGAACGCCCAAAATTCGGGCATTCTTTGATATTTAAGTGTCTTTCACTCAGAAGAGGTCAAGATGTCAATCTTTCTCCCTCCATGTGAAAGAAACTTAAATAGGGGCATCTTTCATACCTAAATTTTGACCCCCCCTGAGATGTCACATCTCCAGAAATTTCATCAACTCAAGACAGATACTCAGAGCAGTCACTTGTTTATCTAGTACTCAATTGAGGGTGCTCAAGGACAAAGGAGTTCAGGAAAAGGATCAATCAATATGAGAATAACCTCTAATACAATCACATAACTCAAATGATTCATTCATTCACCTATGATTGATTAGACATCAGTCATCAAGACTCAAGTTTGCTCAGATCACCAGACTAGGGTTTTGAGCCCATCAAGGACTGAAATCAGGGACCACATTTGGGAAACCCTAAAAAGCTCCAGGATATCACTCAAAGGATTCAATCATCTTCAAATGATCCATATAACAATATCCACTGGGCATTGTACCTCAATTCAAGATCTACAGTCATCAATTTCATCTGGTCGACAATTAGGGTTTTTGACCTAATTCACCTGGACAGTTGATTTTTAATCAGGACATGGATCCACAACTCAAAACATGGCTCAAGAGCTTCTATTACCTCAATATTTTCCATTCATATCACTCATTTGAGGAGGATAACCTAATTCATCACCATAGTCCAAGATTTCACTTCATCTGGAAAAAGTCAACTGTACCAGATCACCTTTGACTTTTAGGGTTTTGGACCAAAACATGACTTTTAAGGATCAATATCATCAATATAAGATTATTGAAGTCATTTGACCAAGAGAAATCAAGAAAATCAATCAAGAATCAAAAAGTCAAAGTGTTTAAAGGTCTTTTTTTTCAAAACTTTGGAAGGGAATATCTCAAAATTTCAAGTACAAACTGAAAAAAACTTCCAACATTAAAGTTGTAGATTTGGATCCAATGAACAACTTTATCACATATGATTTTTTGGCTAGAAATCAACCATTGAAGAGATATGGAGCTTCAAAGTTGCTGCCTCTATGAAACTATCAAAAAACCCTAGTTTTCTTCAATCTTTAAGCCCATTTTTCATAAATTTCCCAAGTGATTTTGAAGAAACTCCAAACTAATGAATTGAATTACATGTTAAGGGCTTTCAAATTGTGCTCAACCTTCTCCAAATTCATCTTGATCCAAGAGATATGATTGATCAAAGTTAGGCATTTGAAGTGAAATTATAGGTCATGCTTAAGTTTGAAACTTGCAATTTTATGCAAATGCCTACACTATTTGGTGCCTCTAAACTTCAGAAACATCATAAGGGGTAAGAGAGGATCAAATGCATCATTGCAAAGAGATTGAAGAATATTCAAAAATTCAATGCCATGTGATTAAGTAATCATTACAAAATGGAATATTAGTGAATCATCAAGGAATCTTCTCCTAAGCCAATTGGAAGCCATTCTGCATCAGAATTGTCCCCTATGATTAGAAGAGATCAATGGATGGGGATCTAGCTCGAAAATTCCATCATTACATCTTGATATTCTTTGAAATTTCTTCATGGCCAAGAAACCAAAACTCCCTCATTAAGCAAGCTTACTATCTCCAATTGCTCTGAACCTTTTGCCTATAAATAGAAGAGCATACCTCAGTAATTAAACACACCAAAGCAACAGAAATCTTGCTTTCTCTCTTCTTCCTTCATACTTAGGTTTTTCAAAGGCTGTTTGGCAAGAAGACTCGGATTCTTCAAACCAAAGCTCTTCCTTTGAAAGTAAGTATTCAAACACCTCAGGCGAGGTATTTATAAGTGATCCAAACACCTGGAACACTTCTGTACGTGGAGAATCATCATCTTCACCTCTCACTTGGAGCTACATCAGTTGGGTTCGAGCAAGGTGTTCTGGGGAGTTTCAACCCAAGCTAAGCATCTCAACACCTTCCTGGGGGATCACTAAAGCTATCTGGATCACTGCAACAACTCTGTAGCACGCTTTAATCAGAGCTCAATCTCCATTTTTGAGGTAAGTTTCATGAACTTAAAACTCCATAATTCACGCATGATAAATTAAAAATGAAGTTACCAGTTGGTTTCTACACCTTTGAGGATCAGTAACCCTCAATAAATTTCATCATATCATACATATACATCATTTCATATTAAATTCCAGTTTTAGGATTCTTAGTGTTCATGCTTGCGAAATTTAAGTTACACTTAGAATAAATGAAATTAAAGGATACCATCATGATCCTTGTCCAAAAACGAGAAAAATCCATCTTTACATCTTTGGATTTGGTTGAGAATTGAGGGAGATAGGATTTCCAGAATTTTGAAATCGTGAGGTTGAAGATGAAGATGCTTGGCGCATTTTTTTTTAATTTCAGAGGCAAGTTTAAAATATAATTAGATGAAAGCGTGTTTTGAATGACTAAATCGTTCAGCTCACTTGGTTACATGCGCTTCCCACTCTCTCTTGCCCAAGGTATGGGGTTCGAACCTCCCCTCAGACCTTTTGTTTTGATCATTTTATTTTTAACTCATTTATGAACTTGTTTTAAAATATATTGAGTTGGAGGTGTTTATCTAACAAGCCACGCACGTGGTCCAGATGGTAAGTGTTTTGTGTGTTGATCTAGAGGGTGTGAGTTCAAGCCCTTTGGAAGACAAAACCTTATTTTTTAACACTTTACTAATTCAATTTCTTCACAAATTCACATAACTATTTCACCTATCAAATTAAATCATTTTCACTTGATTTTTCACACACTTCTCATTTAATATATCTATTTTGAGAATATCCAAAAAAATCATAAGAAATATATTATTTTAATATGTTTTAATTAGGTTTAAAATCATATATTTTAAGTATGTTTTAATACTTTAAAAAAATATAATTTTCACTTGATTTTCAAAACCTAATCTCTTGTAAATATTTTTGTGATAAAACCCTAATCATTTAGGCATTAATTAGGTATAGACTTTGTCTTTACCCTAATTAAGTTGACTTTTGTCAATTTTCAAAAACTGTATTTACAAAATCTTCTCTCTGTTTTCAAAACATTCTTCTGGTATTTGAAGGGCATTATTCCCGGTGAAACTCTTCAGATACCTATGTGACCTAGTGTCCATCTTCACTTCTTCTGTTTTAAATAAAATATTCAACTGTTTACAATTAAACATTCAACTGTTATCAAGAAACAACAAAGCTGTTGGTAAGGTGTCGCTACCGCGAAAAAATGGATCAGAGTCGCCACTAATATATTTATCCCATCAAGGGAAAGGAATACCAGGAAACCTAACTCGAAATAAGAACAAGGTCTTTCGACCAGAGAACAGGGCACAGGGGTCGGTTACGCAAGGGGAAGGTGCTAGCACCCCTCACGCCCATCGTACTCGATGGTATCCACCTATGTTTGTTTCTATCTAAAGAGTGTATCTATGTCTAAACCTAAATGCGAATGAATGCAAAAGAAACACGGGGAAAAGAAGGAATTATTTACAAGTGTGCTCGCTTAGGCCTCGCGACCCAATGCCTACGTATCCTTTACAGGAATCAGAGCGACCGTAGTTCGGCTCAATAGTTTCCATTTGTTTTGTGTTTTTTAGTTGAACAGAGGTTAAGGTCACAATCCATGATGCTCGACCTTTGGAGACTTATACGCCTAATTTTGGAATTGACTTAACTTGTTCTTAAGAGAAGAGAAATTGGGTTTGTGTTTTTTATGTAACTACATGATGAACAAAACCCAATACAAGGCTTCGCACCACTTCATTACTTTATTTTAATTCGAGCCTTTATTAAATGTTTTAAGTGTTTTTGGTTGGGTATTTTTTAAAGGGATTTACTTTGCGATTTGAATCACATAAAAATGTATAATGATCGAGAAACAGATTAGAGAATGAATCCCACTCATTTCTCTCCCATTATATAGTGATCGAGAAACAGATTAGGGAATGATTCCCACTCATTTCTCTCCCACTAAGTGATTGAGAAACAGATTAGGGAATAAATCCCACTCATTTCTCTCCCACTTTTAGTATGGTGTGATTCGCATCTCTATTTATTAGTGTGTTAAAGTTGAAAAAGGAAAAAGAAATGAATAAGGGGAGACTATCCTATTTTCTAGCCTAATTGTTATTCTAATCTAAGTCTAATGTTAACATACTAATGAGATATATTCTAAAAGGAGCTACAAATGATACTAACAAAATGGGCCAAAATTATGGCAAAAAACAAGTAACAAAATCACACAACAATTATACGAAAATAACATGGAAATGGTACGAAAGAAATAAAAGAAGTGATCCAAAAATTAGCCTAAAAATATACTACTATTTTTATGAGTTTTTGTCAACAAAGGAAATCTAGTTCAAGCCTAAATACACTAAAAATCTATTAATCCTAAAACTAATATTTTTATGGTTTTCTATGTCATTGTCATGTTTTATCACCTAAAAAAAATGTAGAAAAAAACTAAGTGAAGAAAAACTAAAATCTATCAATTAAGTGTGGGTTAGGGGGTGTGAAATCAGAAATGGTGTATGGTCTAGGTAAATCGTCCAGGACCCAGGGAATTGGCCCATCAGAGTTTTGTTGCAAATCAGAAAAAAGCACAGGGGTTTTGTGAGATAGCAATAATCTCGCTGAGCCCATGGTAGTTTGATTCGTTGTCATTTTCATTCAGACTTTTATTAATTAACAAATTTAATTAATTAAGTAAAATAAAATAAAAAAGGAGTAGAAAGAGGAATTAGGGTTCAATTACCTTGTGACTATTGGAGTTCTTCACGTTCCTTTCTTTCTCACGAGAGCGGCGCAAGCGGCGGCTGGAGATCCTTCTTCCCCGATTCTCTGAGCGACCGGCATTCTCCTCCCTCGCTCATCTTTCTCACGTTCAACCTTTCTTTGATTCTCATTTCGTCTCATCTCTGTCCGATACTCTCGGTTCTCGCATCGAATCACTCTGAATCAAGCTCTCATCGAATGATGATTGAGGATGTTGATGATGAAGCGTCGTTGTTGTTGTGTTGCAAAGCATGCGAATCAGAGAAGATCTTGAGAGATCGATGAATTTTTGGTGACGACTCAAAGATGATGGACTAGTCTGGAGAACATTGTTGAGGTGCGGAGATTGAAGCTGATTGGAGATCGATGATGATTATGTGATTAAAGCCGCAATTGCAAAGAATAGATGCTCAACGTGAATGTGTTGATTTACAGCGTCGAAGCAGGGAGGTGATCGATGAGGATACTCCTTGATTGAAGGACGTTGCAGTGTAGAGAAGTTGTTGAAGGTTGAACGATGGCTCTAAGATGATGAAGATCGAGTGTGGATCGAGAGAGAAAATTCAGAGCGTTTATTACATCTTTTTCGGTGAGTTTCTTTTCCAACTTTCTCTTTTGTTTTCTGTTCTGAGAATTCTCTTTCTTCTCTTATGATTTTCTGTTTCTTTTCTGTTGATGATGATGAGATTGAAGAGTGGTGATGGTTAATAGAGGTGCAAAAATGGTGAATGTTGCGGGTGATGGTGAAGAAGAAGAAGAGAATGGGATTGAAGAAGTGATGGTTGAGGTTATATAGAGGTGATGAAGTTGCAGAGAGTGAGAAGGGAGAAGGTTGATGAGAATGGTGAATTTGTGATGAAGATGAGAGGAGTGATGAAGATGATGGATGGTGAATGGTGCGTGTGAATGAGAGAGGGGTGAAGATGAGAAAAATGGTGGAGATGGCGTGTGTAGAGTGATTTGAAAGTGATGAACTGTTATATAGAGGTCGATGGAAAGTGATTCAGTTAAATTGGAGGTGAAATCTCAGCCCTAGGATTGAGTGAATTCGGTTAGAGAATGGAAGGTGAGGATTAAGTTGGTTGAAGTCAGTTATAGGGAGGTTACAAGTTTGTTATTACTCTGTTTTGTGAAAGTCTCAAAGTTAGTTAGGGGTGAAAGTTGGTTAGGAATTCTGTTAGGTTAGTTATTATGTTTTTGACAGTTATGTGAGCTGGCGATTTAGTTATCAATTCTGTTATATGGAGGGTGAGATTGAAGTTAGTGTTTTGGTTTTGAAAGGATGTGGACGCATGTATTGTATGGCTGGAATTAAAGGTAAGCTAAAAATTGTTAAGTTTTGAAACAATTATGAATATTGTGAATGCCGGTGTGGTTTGGTCGATTGCGTTAGAGTAGTAACTGTTATTTTTGTTTGGGAATTGGTTATGGATACTGAATGAGCTGCTAGTTTTTCTTGTTTATGCAGGGTTGTTAGTAGAATTCTTGTGGTGAATGTTGATTGTTTCCAACTTGATTTGACTTAGCAGGCAAACTATGCACAATGATATGAGAAGAACCACCATCACAGATATTGAACTCTTGCAGCTCTGAATCCCCACCTTCACGATCATTTTTAGTCATATTTGGGCCTGTACTGATAGCAGATGTACAGCATGTGCCAATTGAAGTCATTCCGAAGGCCGATAATTTTGTACGAGCCTGACCTTCTTCCATAGCATTTGTTGACATTGCTTCTAAAGCTCGATGAAGACGTTTAGATGGAGGTAAAGCAGCTTCGCAATCCACAGAGCAGAATCTTTGATCCTTATTACTACAAACGTGATTTTCAAAACAACCTGCACAATTCTTTGAAAGAGAATTTTTTTTCACAGTTCCAGATGGGACAGATGAGCCTGCGGCATCAAGAGATTAGTCACTTCCATTCTGTTATCAATTTGTAGGGAAGTGAGGTTGTTAGTTAAAGTTGGGATTTTTGGAAATAGGCTTAGGAACAGGATTTTCTCTCTGCATTTGTACTTAACATTTGTAATGGATTTGGATTTTTGTATGGACATTTGAATTTGTAACAGAACATCTTTTTATGAATGGAGTTGAATTGTAACAGAATCTTGTTTAGGCGACATACTGATATGTAGCTCCCTTTTTTTTGTGTGTAATCTTTCCAAGATACAATGACATGGTGCAACATTATTGATGAAATTATGATGGAAACAAAAGGCTTTAGGAAGTAGGAGTTCAATGTATTTTTGTATAACTTTTCTCTTGGTGCAACCTTAGACTTGGATCTTGTAATAAATTATTTTGTAAGAACTTGAAATGAACTTTGACTTTATATGCCCCTCCCCGTGCTTCAATTCCAATTCAAATTCCCCCCTTCTTGGACTCTCACTTACACTTTACAAATTAATCCATAGGTTTCATTTTGTCTCGACAAAGTTCCTTATTGAAGATAATATTTGAAGGATAGAGGAAAGCCTTGTCTTAAAGTACACAACAACCATGAATCCAAACCATGCTTTCACGGTCCAATGCTCCAAGAAGCACAAGAGGAATCAGTGTTATTTGATATGTACACCTCAAAGTCACTAAACCCTTAATAGTTCAAGATCCTTGATCCCAATGCTAATTTTGTTTATGCATGAGTTATGTTAATGCCCTAATAAAAGTATGCAGATGAAATGAGAAGTCTAAGCCAGTTAGGAATAAATGAATGGGCAAATTTTGGGGTGCAACATAAGGCTTTGTACATACATCTTTCAAAGGCCTCCACTTCATCCAGGTTAGGCTTTATAGATTTCCATTTACAAGCTTTCATTTAAATTACTGTCAAATATAAACTATATATATTGTTTAGAACTACGTCTTAACAAAATTTTAGGACAGATAAACTATATATATATATATATATATATATATATATATATTATAGGACTAGGGCCTAGGATTGAGAATGTCTTCCCGGTGAAGGCTCTTTCCTAATTAGAATTCCTTATTTAAACCTCAAGATGAATTATTGCCGGTGAAACATCTTGAAAAAAGCCTTAGAACAAAAATAGGGCACATCCACCCAAGAGGAATTATTCCCGGTGAAACCTCTTACCCATTTGCTTAGAGCCAAACTAAGTTCAAAACCATATAGCTTCCTCTTGTGCTATAACAAGGACCCTCGATGACCCTCGATTAGCCTCCTCTTGGGCTTTGTACAAGGACCCACAGGCTTCTTAAAAGCATTCCCAGCTTCCTCTTGAACTTGTATACAAGGACCCATCAGGTTTCTTATAAATATAGGAACAGGTCTTTTGTCACCTTTTAGCCTACCCTGGTGAGCTTCTTCTACTCTTTAAACCAGACTTTGAACAAGCTAAGAATGTCTGAATCTTAGTATTGAGTTCACCTTTTGGAATGAGAGACATGGACAGTCTCTGTCACCTTTATCTTCAATCTCCAATAATTTTCCTTAGCAGAGTCTAGGTTCCACATCTGTCAATCCTCAGTCAGAGTCAGCCTTAATCTTGGGCTTTAAACAAGAAGTCTAAATCAACCCTTTCATATCAATGGAGTGCTACCCAATCATTCATTTTTATAAAAAAACCCCTGGAAAGGGTCAGCCTCCAAAATCATTCCTTAAAAGTCAAAATCCCTAGAAAGGGCCAGCCTCCTGAAATTAAGCTTTCAAAAGATAAACTCTCCAGCAGAGTAAACCCCTGGAAAGGGTCAGCCTCCAAAATCAATCCTTCAAATCCAAATTCCCTGGAAAGGGTTAGCTTCCAAAACAAAAATCATCTTCCAAACCTTCAAAACTCCTCAATAGAGTCTAGGTCAATCACCCAAAAAAATTCCCTAGTAGAGTCAATCTTCAAACTTGGGTCTTTCATTCATCAAAATCCCTGCTTAACAAGAGCACAATCCTCATAAGGGTCAAACCTTAAATCCTCAACAGAGTAATCCCTCTAAGTCAAAAGATCCCACACTGGTAGATCTTTCCCCATTTAAGAGTTAGCCTCAACCTTGGGCTTTGTACAAGGCACATACTCCGCTTAGAGACAAAACCCTACTCATAGGTACTCCCCTATCCAGAGTCAGCCTCAACCTTGGGCTTTGTACAAGGGAGATAATAGAGTCTCCCCAGTGAGTCCTTCACCATCAAGTAGCCACAACCTTGGGCTTTTTACAAGGCAGATAAAACCACATTTTCCTGTGTCAAAAGATTCCTAACCTATAGGATCTTTTCCCCAAAGAGTCATCCATACCCAGTTTCCTCAGCAGTCAGCCAAAACCTTGGGCTTCATACAAGGCAGAAAATAATGACTTCCCCAGCTAAGAGTCAGCTACAACCTTGGGCTTTGTACAAGGCACAAAATAGAGTCTCCCTAGGTAGAGTCATCCACAATTCTGGGCTTTGTACAGAACACTAAATAAACCTGTCATAAAACAAAATAAACACTTTCCAACTAGAGTCAGCCTCAATTCTGGGCTTCATACAGAACACAAAAATCATTCAATCAAAAGTCAATTCCCAATGGAGCTATCTCCCAGAGTCAATAAAAGAAAACCCTTTTAAGCCTCAAGCTTGGGCCTCATACAAGCCAGATAAAAATCAAATCTTTCAAACAGTAGATAGACATAGCTTATCCCTATAGGGAGATATTTCTCCTATCTCACCACATTCAAACAAACAAACAAACTTTTCAATTTCAATTTTAATCATTCTCCCATTTAGGATTTTGAAAGGCATGCTCTGAGGAACACACACCCAGACTTGTGTAACTTTCCCTAATTTGGTCGAGAATCTTTCTTTCATTCAAGAGATACGCGACTGGCATACTTGCACACACACAAGTAAGGTCCCTCTCTTAATGAAATGAACTCATCTTTTCTGTCACTTTTAATGTTTGTGGTGGAATAGTAGAAATACCTCTCTGTAAAGATGACTTCATGTCTCTTTATCGTAAACAGAGATTTAATTCAAGCTTCAACCTTGAGCTTCAAGCAAGGCACAAAAAAACAATTAATTTCCCTAATTAGTTCCCCGAACTACAAAAAGCTCTGACTTCCATTAGGGATATGTAGGCATGAGATTCACAAGGAATCTCAGCGAGCTAATCAAAAACCAAAAATAGTCAGTCTGTCTGTCTTTTTCAATTCAATTTAATTTTCCCTCCTAACACAAAGGAGAAACTTTCCCAATCAATAAGCAACAAACACAAACACATAGACACAGAGAAGGTTCCCGTAGAGTACTACGGATATGTAGGGTGCTTAAAACCTTCCCTATGTATAACCGACCTCCCGGACTCCAGAATTTTTAGTCTAGGTGAATCCCCACACTTAGCAAACTCCTAGGGTTTATTTGAGATTTTTTTCCCCTTCCTCCTCGTAGGATAATTAAAAATTTCGTGTGCTATCATAGGAAGAACTGAAATAAAATTCATCCCGCCACGGGCGCTTTTTTCCTTCCAAATTTCGCGTGAAGGGTCTAGCATGCCGTCCTCCCAAGTGAAACGGGGAGGTAAAAAAACGAAACCACAGAAAGTTCTTAAATAACAGGCGTCGAGCTTATGACGTAAAACAAGCATGTTTATTCTTTTTAGTTTGTGTTTAGTTTAGGTAGTGTGATGCAATTGTTCAAACAAATTTAGATCGGACCAGTTCTTAAATTTCAAATCTTCACTTTTAAATTTCTTTAGACAATTTCATACGGTCTTTTAGTTTGTGTGTATTAATAGTTGTGTGTTTGTCTTTGAGCTTGTTTTGATTAGCTTGAGGAATTTGAGGTGATTTTCAAGTTTGATCGTTTCGACTTGCGAGTGTATGGTAGTGATTTTGTTAAAGTTTTGTACACGTTCACGGTATGTGTTTATCGCTTTCTATACTATAGCATATTCATGTTACTTAGGCTTTTGACAACTTCTATGTCATTCATTCTTTTGTATACTTGTTCGTTTGTGAATCCCTTTAGTTCCTACCCCTTTTTGTGAGGTAGCTTTCCATTGTTTACTTATGCTGAAGGCCACAATTCTTGTTCTAACTGGATTTTATTATGCTTAATATTTTATGTGTGTTGATTGTATAATTGCATGAAAGTGATCAAGTCATTTTTGTTCCATTTTGAGTACAACTACCTTGGCCAAATAGTCAATTCACCTTGTGAGTGTGTGATCATTAGTTTCCCTTTTAAGCCTTTTGTCATTGTCCATATTCTTTGAATTTGATGCTTGTCTATGAGTGTTTAGTTCACTTTTTGTATGGACATTGATTCTTTGTTTTCTTGAACCCTCAACCATGATTTTTGGTTTAAATTTTTACCTTGCCTTAGAAAGTAGGGAGTATTCACACTTTGATAATATGGTTGAATTCAAGTTAGGGAGAGAATGTTTACTTGCTTTTTGGTTGATTGATTATGAGGTTGTGAAAAGAAAAGAAAAGAGAAAAGAAAAAAAAAAGTGAAAAAGAAGTAAAAAGAAAAAGAAAGAAAAAAGAGAAAAAGTTTTGAAAAAGAAAAACAAAAGAGTGTGGAATAATGTTGTGTTAATAAGTATGTGAGTGGTTTGATAAATTTGGGATTATGAAGAAGTTTGATTGAAATTTTGTGTTTGAACTTTTGTGAGTTGATCACTCCCTTAGGTTTGGGCAAGTTTTTGTTCGATTAGCCTTAGGAATTATCCCTTGTTTGTTAACCAAACCACATTACAACCTTGAAAAGTCCTTGTGATTCTTGCCTTTGTGTTTTCAACATGATTTTTGGATGAGTGCATAATTTAGTCTTTTGTTTGCAAGATTGTTGGATGAGTGAAAATACCCCACTTTTGTGTTTTTCATCTACCGATGATTGTGTGCTAGGTGTAATTCATTTTTGAACTAGTGTTGTTTTAGAATTTTTGGTATATTAATTGTATTTAGCATTTGTGTTATGTTTATGTTGTCATCATAGTTAGAGGTAAGTATATTTACTTTGTGTGTACCGTTTTGCATTTGAGTCATACATTTGTTTCTTTTTTTCAAAACTTATTGATTCGTGATTTTTGGATTTTTCAGTTTGTTCCTTGAGTTAGTTGATTCTTGTTTAGGGACAAACAAGTTCTAGTTTGGGAGAGTTTGATAAGTGCAAATTATAGCTATTTTTGCATATACTTTTTAGTGCACTTATCGACTCTTTGTTGTTAATTTCGGTTGAATAAACCCAACTTTTGTGTAAATACGTTTATTTTTTATATACTCTTGTTTTTTATTCATTTATATACCATTTGATAGTTTTGTATTCATTTTATAGGTATTGAGGCATATTTGGAGCATGGGCAATAAAGTGTCGAAGACACGGCTTCAAACGCGCGATTTTGAGCTACAAAATCAATTCATCAAAGAATAAGGATCAAAATAAGGATTATAAAAATCATCAATTTGGTTTCCATTTTGTCATTGTTAGATAGAGCATTGAATAAGCTTTCCAACGCTTTGAACTAGGCGCAAATCGAAGTTATGGTTCTCAAGTTATGGCCGAAACAGTGCAGAAATATTTTCTGTTTCTGGTGTGTTCCACCGGGAGAAGCCGTTTTAACGCCGGGCGAAGCGGTGCTGACAGAAACACGTTTTAAGGGCCAAAAACACAATTTTTAGTTTATGGTTTGGGTAATTTTTGCTCCCACTCCATCACCAAACATTTTTTAGTTAAATTAGCTTAGAAAACAACTATGGAGCTTGCATTTGGATGATTGGAGGTGGATTGATCATCAATCGGAGCTGACAAACTCGAAGATTTTCGGTTCATTTCTCTTCTTTTTTGTGTATTTCTTTTTGGTTGGGTTTTGTATATGATTTTACTTTGAACTCATGTATATTTGTTGATCACGGTATTATATAAAGTTTGCTTTACAAATCTTTGTTGATTGTTGTCTTAGAATTTTGCTTTGTGCTAGGGATTTGAGCTTGCTTTACAAATCTTTGTTGATTTTTGTTTTAGATATAGTAGTTCTCTCTACTTTGAGTTAGAAATGAAATTCAACGGTCATCTTCTCAAAACGCCTATAAATATGAAGTTCTGATCAGAAGCAAAATAGAACAACTCTTGCAAATACTAAAACGCTGCTGAATTCAAAACTTACGAACTTCATCTTCAACCTCACAAACTATTGTAATATGTAGTGAGTGTTAAGCTTAGAACTTAAGAGAAATATCACAGTTGTGATTATAGCTTTCTAAGATGCAAATTCATACTTTTGTAAACATTTATTTTACATTGATTGTAAAAGGTTCCTACAGTGATCAGTGAGATCAGTAGACTCTAGAAGACTTAGAAGTTTCTAAGTGGTGATTTCCTAGAGTGATCAAGTTGTGATCAGTATACTCTAGAAGACTTAGAGTGTTTCTAAGCGGATAACCATTGTAATCAAGATTGATTAGTGGATTAAATCCTCAGTTGAGGTAAATCACTCTAAGGGGGTGGACTGGAGTAGTTTCGTTAACAACGAACAAGGATAAAAATATTGTGTTCATTGTTTTTATCTTAAGAGTTTTTAAAGTCACACTTATTCAAACCCCCCCTTTCTAAATGTTTTTCTATCCTTCAATTGGTATCAAAGCGCCGGTTCTAGGTGCAAGCACTTAACCGTGTTAGAAAAAGATTCAGGGAGAAAAACACTAAGTCATTATGGTTGATCCATTAACAGCTGCATCAACTGCTACACCTGTTTCAAATGATCAACACAACAATGGAAATGGATATTCTAGACCACCAGTATTTGATGGTGAAAACTTTGAATGCTGGAAAGATAGATTAGAAAGTTACTTTCTTGGTCTAGATGGTGATTTATGGGACTTACTTGTGGATGGTTACAGACATCCTGTAAATGCTAGTGGAGCAAAGATGTCAAGACAAGAAATGAGTGATGATCAAAAGAAACAATTCAAAAATCATCACAAGTCAAGGACTATTCTGCTGAATGATATTTCTCATGTTGAATATGAGAAGGTATCAAACAGAGAAACTGCCCATGACATCTTTGAATCATTGAAGATGACTCACGAAGGAAATGCCCAAGTCAAGGAGACAAAAGCTCTTGCATTAATCTAGAAGTATGAAGCCTTCAAGATGGAAGATGATGAAAACATTGAAACAATGTTCTCAAGATTTCAAACTCTAACTACTGGATTAAGAGTGCTTGACAAGGGATATACAAAGGCTGATCACGTCAAGAAGATCATCAGAAGCTTGCCCAGAAGATGGGGCCCAATGGTGACTGCATTCAAGATTGAAAAGAATCTGAATGAAGTCTCTTTGGAAGAGCTGATCAGCGCCTTGAGGAGTCGTGAAATAGAGCTGGATGCTAATGAACCTCAAAAGAAAGGTAAATCTATTGCTTTAAAATCTTTGAATAAAAAATGCACTAACGCTTTTCAGGCGGAAGAAGCAGATTCTGAAGAGTCAGAATCAGAAGAAGAAGAAGAAGATGATGATCTGTCCATGATCTCCAGAAGGGTAAACCAACTCTGGAAGAGTAAACAAAGGAAGTTCAAGAACTTCAGAAGTTCTAAAAAGCCTGAAAGAGGATAATATTCTGGACTCAGAAGATCTGACAAAAAGAAGGTCATGTGCTTTGAGTGCAAGGAGCCAGGACATTACAAGAGTGAGTGTCCAAAGCTTCAGATGGAAAAGCCCAAGAAGAAGTTTCAGAAGAAGAAAGGCCTTATGGCTACTTGGGACGATTCAGATTCATCAGAATCAGAATCAGACTCTGAAGATGAGCAGGCAAACATTGTGCTCATGGCCACTGTTGATGATGGATCAGAATCTACATCAAAATCAGACTCAGACTCTAAAGAGGTATTTTCTGAACTATCTAGAGATGAGCTAGTTTCCAGTTTAACTGAAATTCTGGAAATCAAGGCTAAGCTTAGTATCAAATACAAAAAGCTGAGAAAGCTCTTTGCATCTGAAACTAAGAAGCTTGAATTAGAAAATTCTGAACTCAAAGAATAAGTTTTAAAACTATCCAAAGATGCTGAGTCATATTCTAGTTCAGAAAAGTCTATTCCAAGCATGAACAATATTCTTAAGGAGTATGACTTGAGTTTCAGGAAATTTCTATCTAGAGGTATTGGAAGAAGTCAACTTGCCTCTATGATATATGCAGTTAGTGGAAACAAGAGAGTTGGCATAGGCTATGAGGGTGAAACCCCATACAAACTCGAACCTGTAGATGATATGAAAATCACATACAAGCCCTTGTATGATCAGTTCAAGTATGGTCACTCCCGTGATATTAGGATCACATCACATGCTAAAAGCTTTCACATTACACACACTAAGAAGCATGTGACACAAAATAGAAAATATCATGTTGCTCAAACTAAGGAATATCATGTTATACCTCCTGTTAATTATCATGCTAAACCCAAGTTCAATCAGAACTTGAGGAGAACTAACAAGAAAGGACCCAAGAAAATGTGGGTACCTAAGGAGAAGATAATTTCTGTTGCAGATATCCTTGGTAACAAAGAAGACAAAGCAAAACATGTCATGGTACCTGGACTCTGGGTGCTCGCGGCACATGACAGGAAAAAGGTCTATGTTCCAAGACCTGGTGCTTAAGTCTGCTGGAGAAGTCAAGTTTGGAGGGAATCAGAAGGGCAAGATAATTGGCTCTGGAATCATAAGTATTGGTAACTCTCCTTCCATAACTAATGTACTTCTTGTAGATGGATTAGCTCATAACTTATTGTCCATAAGTCAATTAAGTGACAATGGTTATGACATAATCTTCAATCAAAAGTCTTGCAAAGCTGTAAGTCAGAAGGATGGCACAATCCTATTTACAGGCAAGAGAAAGAATAACATTTACAAGATTGATCTTCAAGATCTTAAGAATCAGAAGGTAACTTGTCTTATGTCTGTTAGTGAAGAGCAGTGGGTCTGACACAGAAGATTAGGTCATGCTAGTTTGAGAAAGATTTATCAGATTAACAAACCTAATCTGGTCAGAGGACTCCCTAATCTGAAATATAAATCAGATGCTCTTTGCGAAGCATGTCAGAAAGGGAAGTTTTCCAAACCTGCATTCAAGTCTAAGAATGTTGTTTCTTCCTCTAGGCCGCTAGAACTTCTGCACATTAATCTGTTTGGCCCAGTCAAAACAGCATCTGTCAGAGGGAAGAAATATGGATTAGTCATCGTAGATGATTATAGCTGATGGACATGGGTAAAGTTCTTGAAACACAAGGATGAGTCACATACAATATTCTTTGACTTCTGCACTCAGATCCAATCTGAGAAAGAGTGTAAAATCATAAAGGTCAGATGTAATCATGGTGACAAATTTGAGAACAGATTCTTTGAGATTTATTTCAAAGAAAATGGTATTGCCCATGATTTCTCTTGCCCTAGAACTCCACAGCAAAATGGAGTTGTAGAGCGAAAGAATAGGACTCTACAAGAAATGGCCAGAACCATGATCAATGAAACCAATATGGCTAAGCATTTCTGGGCAGAAGCAATAAATACTGCATGTTATATTCAGAATAGAATCTCTATAAGATCTATTCTCAACAAGACTCCTTATGAATTGCGGAAGAGCAGAAAGCCCAACATTTCTTATTTCCATCCATTTGGATGTGTATGTTATATTCTGAACACTAAAGATCATTTGCATAAGTTTGATTCTAAGGCACAAAAGTGTTTCCTTCTTGGATATTCTGAACGCTCAAAAGGCTACAGAGTATACAATCCTGAAACATTGATTGTTGAAGAATCAATCAATATCAAATTTGATGATAAGCTTGGTCTTGAAAAGCCAAAGCAGTTTGAGAATTTTATAGATATTGAAATCTCTAACTCAGAAGCTGAAGAACCCAGAAGCAAAGTGTCAGAAGATCAAGTTGCTGCTTCATTAGAGAATCTCATAATTTCTGAAGAGCCAACTATCAGAAGATCTTCTAGACTCAACTCTGCTCACTCAGAAGATGTTATCATTGGGAAGAAAGAAGATCATATCAGAACAAGAGCATTCCTTAAGAACAATGTAGAATGTCAATTTGTTCTAGTGTCTCTTATTGAGCCAACTTCTGTTGATCAAGCTCTGGAGGATGCTGACTAGATAATTGCCATGCAAGAAGAACTCAATCAGTTTACAAGGAATGACGTATGGAATCTTGTTCCTAGACCAAGAGGATTCAACATCATTGGAACCAAGTGGGTCTTCAGAAACAAGCTAAGCTAAAAGGGAGAAGTTGTAAGAAATAAAGCCAGACTGGTTGCTCAGGGCTATAGTCAGGAAGAAGGTATTGACTATACTGAAACCTTTGCACCAGTGGCCAGGTTAGAATCTATTCGCTTATTAATTTCTTTTGCCACTCAACATAACATCACTCTATATCAGATGGATGTTAAGAGTGCCTTCTTAAATTGTTATATATATGAGGAAGTATATGTCCACCAACCTCCTGGTTTTGAAGACTCTAAGTCTTCAGAACATGTTTTCAAATTAAAGAAATCATTATATGGCCTAAAGCAAGCTCCTAGAGCTTGGCATGAAAGATTAAGTTCTTTCCTTCTGGATAGTGGTTTCACTAGAGGACAAGTGGATACTACTCTCTTTTGTAAAACCTTTAAAAAGGATATTTTAATTTGCCAAATATATGTTGATGATATTATCTTTGGAACCTCTAATGCTACACTTGGAAAGGAGTTTGCTAAGTCTATGCAGGCTGAGTTTGAAATGAGCATGATGGGAGAACTCAAGTACCTTCTTGGGATCCAGATCAATCAAACTTCTGATGGAACCTATGTTCATCAAACCAAGTACGTGAAAGAACTTCTGAAGAATTTTAATCTTTCAGAAAGCAAAGAAGTAAAAACTCCTATGCATCCAACGTGTGTCCTAGGTAAGGATGAGGTAAGTAAGAAGGTAGCTTAGAAGCTCTACAGAGGTATGATTGGATCTCTTCTATATCTTACTGCTTCTAGACCTGATATTTTATTCAGTATTTGTCTGTGTGCAAGATTCCAATCAGAACCTAGAGAATCTCACTTAACAACTGTTAAGAGAATTCTGAGGTATCTGAAAGGTACTACTAATGTTGGTTTAGTCTACAGAAGATCTGAAGAATACAACTTAGTAGGATTTTGTGATGGTGATTACGCTGGAGATAGAGTTGAAAGGAAAAGTACTTCTGGAAGTTGTCAATTTCTTGGAAGTCACCTGATCTCCTGGTACAGCAAGAAGCAAACTACAATTGCCCTCTCTACAACAAAAGCAGAATATGTTGCTGCTGCTGGATGTAGTACACAGATGCTCTAGATGAAGAGTCAGCTAGAAGATTATCAGATATATGAGAGTAACATTCATATCTTCTGTGATAATACTTCTTCTATATGTTTATCTAAGAATCCAATCTTACATTCCAAAGCTAAACATATTGAGATTAAACATCATTTCATTAGGGACTATGTTCATAAGGGTGTTCTATCTTTAAACTTTGTTGATACAGACCATCAATGGGCTGATATCTTTACAAAACCCCTTGCTGGAGATAGGTTTAAGTTCATTTTGAAGAATATCAGTATGGATTTATGCCCAGAATGAAAGGATGAGAAGTTCTGACATATGGATTAGATTTGAAATGATAAGTCTTATTTTCTTATAAGAAGTTCTTATTGTTGATCAGTTAGATATTCTGATTCTGTTATTGCTAACGTTTCATATGTCTAAGTTGATTCATAATCTCTTTTAAAGCAAAACAGCTGTCACCAGCTATTCCAGAAGATGAACACGTGTTCACTCTAAAGGGACAAGCATGCGTGCAGTTGATGAAATGCTAACTGAATCTCATTTCAAATATCACGTTTTACCCTAACGTCACTCATCATTAAATGCTAACTGATTCAATCTCTGTAATCTTGTTCATTCAAAATCATATTGCATTTCATTTCAAATCTGTTCCTATATAAACTCATCTCCATAACATTTCATCTCTTTCCATTCTCTCTCTTTGTTCGTTGTCTGTAATTGTTCATCTCTCTCGCTTTGCATAAACCCTAGTTACTAAACCCTAATCTCAGTGTGTATTCATGGCTTCATCTTCGAATGTTCAACGCAAGGCATCATCGTCACATCAAGTTCAACAAAGGAAACCTGCAAATCTTCCTTTGAAGTCTTGTTCGATTACGTATGATGAACTGGAGGTTTTCTGTGAAACAATGGTGGATTTTGAAAATCTTATGGCACATGATTTCAAAACCAAAACTGCAATGCTAGTACAAGGTTGGTCAAATTTCTTTGAAAGGTTGATTGGACCAATTTACCCTTTATTGGTTAAGGAATTCTGGACACATGCTACGGTTACTTCAACTGCCATCATCTCCTTTGTGCTAGGGCATGAAGTTGTTGTGACTGAGAAGTTGATAAGGAAATTGTATGGTCTTGATGGTATACATGGAATCACTTGTGCTCTTCATGGAAGAACTGATTGGGATAAAATTGATCATGAGTTGTTTTCTTCTGGTGTTGCCTCTCCTTACACTACTGACTTGAAGCCTTCCTACAGAGTATGGGCTGAGATCATTCTGGGATCTCTCTATCATAGAAAACTATCAAACTCTGCTACCTATGTCAATCAGGATCAGAAGTATGTTTTATTCTGCATTGAAAAAGGCATGAGAATCAATCTACCTCACATTCTTTTTCAACATCTAAAGACCAATATTGAAGAATCAAGAGATGAAGAATGTCAGAAGAATCCTAAACTCAAGAAGAATACTATTCCTTTTGGAAGAATGATTTCAGATGTTCTGATTGAGAGTGGCTTCATAGATATTCTGAGAGCAGTTGGCTCGTCTCAGAACTTGACTGCTATCCAAGGGAGTATCTGAATGCTCTGTCTCTAAAAGGGATGCAGCTGATTGAAAAGGTGACCACTCCTCCAAAAGTGTTTCCAGATATTCTGACAAGAAGAACTCCTATTGTGAGTTTCTCTCACATGTTCAAAGAGGAGCTAGACAAATCTGTTAAACGCTATCTGAAGTCCTGTGTTAAAGCACAAACTTCTGTTGATCCTGCTTGGATTCGAGGAAGAACTCTTCCATCTCTGGATGAGTTAAGAAAGAAGGACAAGAAGAAGAAAGAAAAGAAGCTGAAGAGAAAGGTCACAGAAGAAGGACCTAATGCTAAGCAAGCAAAGAAGCATAAGAATCCTACAGAGTCTCTCAAAATACCCAAAACCGAAGAACAGTTTGCGAAGCTCATTCATAAAATTTACCCTGAAGATTCTTCTGAACTTCCCCCTCAGAAAAAGCCTTCTCCTTCTGTTATTCCATCTTCTTCCACCACCACAAACAGAAACTGTCCACTACTTTCTACACCAGTTCTAAACCCTCAACCATTAAATGCTATCTCAACCACCTTCACCGCAGTTTCTTCATCCTCTTCTACTACCCCTATCTTGTTCTCAAGAAAATCTAAACCCTATAGTCTTCTTTACCCTGACTATCGGTTCACCTTCAATCCTCTTGAACCCTCTTTTGATACCTGTTATGATTTGTTGAAGTTTAAGATCAGAACAGAGTTGGATACTCTGAGAGCTGCTCATGACTCCAAGATGGATCATGTTGCTTTTAGCAAGTTGCAGAAAATCTTTAAGAAGGATTTTCAGACTGATCTTCTGAACATCCAAAAGAGATGCTTGGCTGATGCATCTGGATCTTCTGGTTATTTTTTGGAGTTAGATGATGGTAAGTACTATTACCCAATCAGGAGCTGGAAATCTCTTGAGGAGAAGGAATTTTCTGATGAGCTTGAAGACGTGCATCCTCTTGCTATGGTTGTGTGGAAGCGTCAACTCCACGTTCTGACTGGAGACTTTCAATTCATATTCAACTGGTTAAGGGAGAATCCCTCTGCTAAAGCACCAAGTATGGTATATCCAGAAGTTGAATATCCATCAGAACCTGTTGCTCCTACACCTCCTAAGAACTTGGCTGCAATTCTTCTGGCCCTTGAAAATCCAGATTCTGAAATCCCTTCTCCTGTGTATGTTGAAGTTGCTTCTAAATCAGAAGCTGATGCTGGGAATCAAGATGCTGAAACTCAAGATGTTGAGAATCATCCTGCTGAGCAATCTCCTACTAAGGAAAATCAAGCTGATGTTCTCATGGTCGATGCTGCTGTTGAGAATCCTATTGTCTTGGACAATAGCTTTGATGCTTCTTCTGCTGGACCTTCTGTTCTGATAGACACCATGAAGGCTCTTCAACAGAATCAAGCTGATCTCGCTTCTCGTCTGGACAAGCATGAGGATACTCACAATGAGTTCAGATCTTTTATGAAGATGTAAACAGAAAGCACTACTGAGATTAAAACCCTTCTGGCCCTCTTAGCTTCTATGCTTGGCTAGTCGTAGTCTGTCTTGGTCTTAGATGTTTTCTTGTTTTATGCATCTGTTTCTTGCATCTTCTTCTATTCCCTTGTGTACTTCTGATATATTTTGGAATAATGGCCTTAATACTGGCCTTCGACGTCCAAACTATACATCCCCCATAGCAAAATATATTATGAAAACGAAATTACCAAGAGGTACCAAGGTACCTAAATTCACAAAGTTTTCAGGGGACACTAGTGAATCAATGGTGGAACACATAGCCAGATACTTGACAGAAGTCGGGGATTTGGCGGGCAACGAAGATTTGAGAATTAAATATTTCCCTAGTTCGCTAACAAAAAATGCTTTTACTTGGTTTACTACCTTACCCCCAAATTCCATAGATGCATGGGCACATTTGGAGAGATTGTTCGACAAATAATTCTACATGGGCCAAACCAAGATAAGTCTGAAGGAATTGGCTAGCATCAAGAGGAAGTTTACAGAACCAATAGATGATTATTTAAACAGGTTCCGTTTGTTAAAGTCAAGATGCTTCACAGTTGTCCCAGAACATGAATTAGTCGAAATGGCTGCAGGCGGTCTAGACTATTCAATCAGAAAGAAACTGGATACCCAATACTTGAGGGATATGGCCCAATTGGCAGACAGGGTTCGACAAGTCGAACGACTAAAAGCGAAAAAGGCCAGAGCAAATAAAAGTTACAAGAAAGAGAGGGTATCATTTATTGAAGCTGAAGACGCTGAGGGCGAACCCTTCGAAGACTCATAC
This sequence comes from Vicia villosa, assembly GCF_029867415.1. Classification (NCBI taxonomy): domain Eukaryota; kingdom Viridiplantae; phylum Streptophyta; class Magnoliopsida; order Fabales; family Fabaceae; genus Vicia; species Vicia villosa. The sequence continues at coordinate 170,175,061 of NC_081182.1, forward strand.
AGCGTTGAAGAAGTCGAAATAGACCTAGCCGAATTAAAAGAGGCACCACCTTATTCTTGCAAACTGCTCACCCCTTCGAATGGAAAGAATCCAGTCGAGAATGATAAAAGCGATAGATTTCCAAAGAAAACTTACACTTTTGACGTCACTAAATGTGACGAAATATTTGATTTACTAGTAAAAGATGGCCAGATGATAGTGCCTCCTAATTCCAAAGTTCCTCCGTTAGAACAACGGAAAAAACGAGGCTTTTGTAAATATCATGGTTTTTTAGGCCATAAAACCTCACAATGCTTTCTTTTCAGGGATCTAATTCAGAATGCTATCAAGGATGGATGTTTGAAATTCGCTGATAAGACAAAGAATCACATGAAGGTTGACGCTGACCCCCTGAATGTTGCTGACACTAATTATGTTGAACCACTTGATATTAACATGGTAGATGTGTCCGAAACTGATATTGCTGAATGGGAGGTGATTTCATCTGGAAAGCAGGCTACTGAAGGCCTAAATGACAATGCAGCCTTCAATACTGATGTTGAAGAATCTGTCGAAACCAAAAGCAATGAAAATTTGGAGGAAAAAACTAGCGAGGCCACTGAAGACCTCAGGGTGAAACCCCAACAGATAAAGATCTCTGAAGCTTCCCCAGCAGGTGTCAACATGGTGAATGTTAGACAACCTCTATCTGAACTAGAGGAGTTAGAGAAGCGCTTATTGAGAGAACAAGGAAATGTCAACGTGATAGAGTATCCTCATAAAGGAGAAAGTTTGAAAGATTATCTTTGGAAGTGTCACGAGAAGAATGTTGGACGGATGATAATGTGTCCAAGATGTTCGATCATGCTGAATCGAAGGGTCCAAGCTGACTACGAAAGGGCCCAACGAGAAAGGATGGAACAGCCCTGGAGAGGAGGAAACCTATTGCTGAAGGTTTATCCAAGGCCAGAAGAAAGTTTGGTGGGTTTCCTAGTTAGGTGTCACAAGGAAAGAACAGAGATTGTTATGTGTCCCAAATGTGGGGCAGTCTATGATAACCTTATGGCCCAATCATTCGAAAGAACGCTATTCACTTCTGGTAGGGAGTCTCAAGGACTCCGTCCCAACATGTATGTGTTCGACAATCGAACACCATCAAAAAGGCCTGATAGTCCTCATCCTAAAGCTCGAAGAGTGACATTCAGACTTCCTGCAGACATACCCATGGATAGATGGACACAAGCAGGTGCAAGAAACAAGAAGTGGCGAAGTTGGGACCAAGGGGGAAGAACTGCAATGGCTTATAGAAAGCAATTCCAGACCTCAAATCGAGAGATGTACAGGCTGGAGAATTACAAGGGTAAGAATCCTATGTCCAGATCCCAATGGAGAAGACACCAGAGGATGAAGAAAGCCCAGAAGGAATACAAAGCAAAGGAGGTTGGAGAGTCTAGCAGTACCAAAGTCCCAATGCAGGGGGCACGATCAAGCAAACCTCCGTTAGAACGCAAGCTATTCAGTTCGGAAAATGAGAAAGAAGAAGAAAAGACGCACTCCAGTCCTTGGAAAGAGGACGATAGAATGACAAATGACTTCAACTCAGACAAAGTGTCATCTATAAACTTTAATTGCAATGTAGTATCAGTTCTTCCTCACGAGTTTAACCAAGAAACGGAAGCGGAAGATTGCGAGGAAGCTGATACAGAAGAGATGGCAAGACACAAACCTGTGTGTTATTATGTGCTAAACAACGGGGCTGTCGAAGAGCAGAATGCCTTCTTCAAGAGGCCTGACGAAGGCATGAGAAACCATCTGAAACCACTTTACATAATGGACGGTCCAGATGACCCAGAACCTGTCGAAGGAATACCACCAATACGGCCAACTTGCTGGGACGAAGAGGGTAATTATGCCTGAGTCATCCTTATTCGAAAATATTTCAGCTTACATAGCCGAGAACAAAAGAAAGGCGGCTCTCGAAGCCGAACTATTAAATATGACTATTGAAGCAATTCAGAAAGAGGTAGAAGCACCAGGCCCTGGGATACATTTTATCCCTCAACCTCCTGACGACACAGTTCAAGGAGTGAAGGTTTCAGGCGATGGAATACATCAAAGACTGGACGCAATATATGATGAAGAGCCCTTGGGATTCGAGAAAGATCCAATGGCGTCAAACATAAAGATGTTGGCTCAGGACCCACTCGAAGAAGTAAATCTTGGAGACGAAAATCAAAAGAGGGTGACATACATCAGTGCAAAGTTAGAGCCAACTTTGAAGTCAAAGGTTATTGCATTATTGAAAGAAAATAAGGATTGTTTTGCCTGGGATTACGATGAGATGCCTGGTTTAGGAAGAGATTTGGTCGAACTGAAGTTACCTATAAAAGAAGGGAAGAAGCCCATTAAGCAAACTCCTAGAAGGTTCGCACCAGAGGTTCTCTCCAAAATCAAGACAGAGGTCGAAAGGCTTCTCCGTTGCAAGTTCATTAGAACTACGAGGTATGTTGAATGGATTGCTAATATTGTACCTGTTATTAAAAAGAATGGTTCATTGAGGGTATGTATAGATTTTCGTGATCTAAATGCAGCAACCCCTAAAAATGAATATCCCGTGCCGGTGGCAGAAATGCTAGTAGATTCAGCCGCAGGCTTCGAATACTTAAGCATGTTGGATGGATATTCTGGGTACAACCAAATCTTCATTGCAGAAGAAGATGTGTCCAAAACAGCTTTTCGTTGTCCAGGGGAAATAGGCACCTACGAATGGGTTATAATGCCTTTTGGTTTGAAAAACACTGGGGCAACTTATCAAAGAGCAATGAATTCTATATTCCATGATTTTACAGAAACATTCATGCAAGTGTACATAGATGACATTGTTATAAAATCTGAAACAGATTGCAGTCATCTTGACCATCTGAGCCAATCATTCGAAAGAATGAAAAAACATGGCTTAAAGATGAATCCCCTTAAATGTGCTTTCTTTGTGCAGGCTGGAGATTTCTTGGGTTTCGTAGTCCACAAAAAGGGAATAGAAATTAATCAGAATAAAACAAAGGCTATTATGGAAACAAAGCCTCCATCCACGAAGAAAGAACTACAATCTTTATTGGGAAAGATAAACTTCTTAAGAAGATTTATTTCTAATTTGAGTGGACGCACGTAAGCTTTTTCCCCCTTACTTCGACTGAAGCAGGGAAGGTTCGAATGGCATGTTGAACATCAAGAAGCTTTTGAGAAAATCAAGCAGTATTTGATGCATCCACCAATATTGTCTCCCCCAAATGGGAAGAAGCACATGCACCTGTATATCTCAGCATCAGATAACACAATAGGTAGCATGTTAGCTCAGGAAGATGACAATGGCATCGAAAGAGCCATTTATTACTTAAGTAGAGTACTTAATGATGCAGAGACTAGGTATAGCGCCATAGAAAAACTCTGCCTTTGCTTATATTTCTCTTATATTAAACTCAAGTATTATATAAAGCCAGTTGATGTTTATGTTTCATCTCATTTTGATGTCATTAAACACATGCTATCTAAACCAATATTGCATAGTCGAATAGGCAAATGGGCTTTGGCCCTTACTGAGTACTCTCTAATGTTTCAACCCCTTAAGGCAATGAAAGGACAAATCGTGTCAGATTTCATTGTTGACCATGCAGTGGTTGAAAATCCGCAGCAATATGTAGATTTGAAGCCTTAGAGATATACTTCGATGGTTCAACGCATAAGAAAGGAAGTGGCGTTGGGATGCTCATAATTTCTCCTGATGGAATTCCAACAAAACTCAAGTACAAAATTGAAGGCCCGTTATGCTCCAACAAAGAAGCTGAGTACGAAGCACTGATTGCTGGACTTGAAGCCTTGTTGGAATTGGGGGCAACCAGAGTCGAAATTAAAGGAGACTTAGAACTAGTGATTAAGCAACTGACGAAAGAATACAAATGTATCAAAGAGAATTTGATCATGTATTTTGTCATAGCAAATAGGCTGCTTAAAAAGTTCGAGTATGTAGAGTTAAAGCACGTTTCAAGGTTGAACAATCAAGAAGCAAATGATTTGGCACAATTAGCCTCAGGATACAGAGTATTGAAGGAAAAATTAGAAGAACTGATCGAAGTAAGAGGCAAAGCAATGGCCACAAACCTATCTCCAAGTGATCTGGAGAACTCACAATTAGGTTTCGCTAACGAAGAGGAATTCAAAGTCCTAAATATAGACTCCTTAGCAGATACAGATTGGAGGAGTCAAATTGTGAACTACTTGAGAGATCCTTCGACAGATACAGATAGAAAGGTAAAGTATAGAGCCTTATCATACTTCTTGATGGGAAATGAATTATTTAAGAAAACAACTGAGGGAGTTTTGCTAAAATGTATGGGCGAAGCTGAAGCATACTTGGCTCTCTCAAATGTATACAGTGGGGCATGTGGTGCTCATCAAGCGGGGCACAAAATGAAATGGCTGTTGTTCTGCTATGGAATGTATTGGCCCACTATGTTAAAAGATTGCATAGAGTTTGCAAAAGGGTGTCAAGAATGTCAAGAGCACGCAAGTATTCAACATGCGCCTGCAAATGAATTAAGTTCAATAATAAAACCATGGCCTTTTAGAGGTTGGGCATTAGACTTAATTGGAGAAATTCGTCCCACATCTTCCAAAGGTCAAAGGTATATTTTAGTAGGAATAGACTACTTCACAAAATGGGTCGAAGCGATACCACTAGCCAATGTGGATCAGGAGGCTGTGATTGAGTTTATTCAAAGACACATCTTATATAGGTTCGGAATCCCAGAAAGTATAACCACAGATCAGGGATCAATGTTTACTGGTCGAAAGATGCAAGAATTCGCGAAAGAAATGGGGTTCAAGTTATTTACGTCTATGCCTTATTATGCTCAAGCAAACGGACAAGTCGAAACAGCTAATAAAGTGATAATTGGTCTCATAAAGAAACATGTAGAGACGAAACCCAAGAATTGGCATAGAACTTTGGACCAGGCACTCTGGGCTTGTCGAACATCACCAAAAGAAGCTACTAATACTACACTTTTCCAGTTGACGTTTGGACACGATGCAGTATTCCCAGTCAAAATATACTTGCAATCAGTCCGGATCCAAAGACAGGCAGAAATTCCCCCAAATGTGTATTGGGAAATGATGATGAACGAATTAGTTGATCTGGACGAAGATAGGCTTCGAGCGTTGGAAATGATAAAAAGACAAAAAGAAATGGTGTCGAGAGCATACAACAAAAAGGTGAAAGGTAAAACATTTATTAATAATGACTTAGTTTGGAAAGTTATTTTACCTATAGATCGAAAGAATCGGGCTTTAGGCAAATGGTCCCCACACTGGGAAGGACCTTTTCGAATCTTAAAAGTGTTTTCAAATAATGCTTATGAGATAGAAGAGTTGGCAGAAGATCGCAGGATTTTAAGAGTGAATGGGAAGTATCTGAAAAGATACAAGCCAGTTATGCATGAAGTAAAAATTGCAAAAACGTAGACATTAAAAATGTGCGCCGTTGGCCAAAATGGTGAAGCAAGTGCCAAAATGGATTTTTACCTAAGCAAGATATGTAATAGATAAACTAAGAAGATAGAACAATGTCAAAATATATTTCATTAAGATTAATGGTCAAGGTTACATTCATCCAAGGAGGTTGCGGTTGCATGCAAACCAAAGGTACAAAAATGGGGCACATTGGATATCATCAAAAGGAGCATTTAAAATTATAGACAATAAAACCTAGGCCTACAACGCCTCCAACAATGCCTCCAACAATGCACCCTTCAGTTGATCCTTTGCTCCAAACCTTCCAAGGACAACAGGGGCAAACTTTCTGCTTCAAAAAGATCTAGAGATCCTTCTACGCGCATTCTCCTCACTATTCCCTGTTTTACAAACATGTGGGATAACAACCTCCCATAGGGAAGACATGTTGCTATGCCTTGACGAGAGGAAGCAATAGCAACAGCTTCGGCAAGCTGTTTGAAAATCAGCAATGGAAAGTTGATCTTCCTTCCCCGGAGAGCACAGAGTATGAACTCCAGATCCTCCACCATGATGCTTTCTTGATCCTCATTTCGAGGGCGAAAGTTACCCACTAGACGTTGATGCCAAATCCTGATTATTTTGGCACTAAAAGGATCATTGGCCAGGAGGGCCCTCAAAATGGAAGAGGTGGTCATGGTGAAGGAGTTGTCAGCAAAGACTTCCCCGGAGTTCTCGCATCTCAGCAGTTCAGAGATAGACGAGGGAGAAATAGTAATAGGGGCTCTTCGAATTTGAGACACGATGGTGGTTCTACCTTCTGAATCCATCCGGAGGGACGCAAACATCCAGAAGTCCGCCAGCATGTTTGGATAAACAGGTCCTTCCAGGATTCCCTGGTAAACCTGTAGATGTTGATTGGCAAATAATGCATCAACGTTGATATTATTCTCATCAAATTCTTCCACAGAAAGTTTAAACTCTTTTTTGATAGAAGATCTAATAGTGTTGGAAGTTAAAGGTGTCATTGTAAGCAAGGGAGTACAAGAAGAAAACTATTTAAACTCTTTATTCAAGGGAGTACAAGAAGAAAAGAGAGGACTTTGATAAGAATATGGAAAGAGGATGAAGAAATGAGCAGAACACCAAGGTTTATATAGAGGACGTTGGCCATAAAGAGTGATTACTCTTTAAATTCTGATTGGACCGCAAGTGGTTTCCCCCGAGGGAAGATAGGGAGTCCGCCGTTTCTGGCCTTGGAAGTTGGAATGTAATCATTTTAGAAACTGATACACGCACGTCTTAAGTAGACGTTTTGAAAAAGTGATGTCATCATTTAATGATGGTTGCGGCTAGTGGAGTAGAAACGTCAAGTCTAGGCTTAGGAGGCTGCAAAGAGTAATCATGTCACGTGGATACACTATCGAGGTCATTATGATAGTTGAAAAATAAATTTTTGACAATTTAAGAATTGTTAAGATGTTATTTGTGACATTTGCAGAATATAATATATGGATAATTGAAAGGTAAATTGTGCATACATTCCTTGGCTAGTTTGATTACAAAAGTAAGACAAAGTACGAAACGCAAAGATATTACAAGGGTTAGAACAATTAATTAAAGTCCTTAGGGAGATTATCCTTTATCTTGGAATATCACTCTCTTTACCACTTTCCGCCAAGACATTCGAAGAAGGTTCAAGCCTGATAGGTGAAACATTCTCGGCATTCATCATAGCCTTGAGAAAGCTTACATGATCAGTATTCTTGAGTCGTTCTAATTCTGTAGAAGCGAGCACTGTAGGGGTCTGCTTCGAAGTGGCCGCAGAAGTAACTATGGTCCCGAAGGTCAAAGTTTCATTATTGCCTGGTGGAGGCGAATTAGAAGTTTCATCCATATCCTCATGTTCAGAAATAGTGTCTTCACTCCCAGTTGGCTGCTCAACTACATTGCCGCTATTTGAATGTTGAGGATTTTCTTCCATGTCTTCGTCTTGATGGGTAATTAAAGAAGCGTCATTCGAATGACTTTCCTCAGCATGCACAGGTGAAATGATAGTCGCAATGGGTTGAACATCTTCGAGAACTGGAGGAAGGACAGGAGATTTGCGTCGAGGAATACCTGTCACAGAAATCAACATTTGTTAAGAAGGGAAGTCACGAAAAGTTTGTTTGTTAATTTAAGGGCAAATGTATATCACGAATGTTAGAACAAGATTTGTTCTGATCAATATTCTTAGTTTTGATGATAACAAGGATATGAATTTTGTGTGAGATAATGTGGTACTCTAATACATTGCAATTTCCCTTTCAGGAAATATATATATAAAGAATATGCACAAATCAGCGCTCAGAAGCTTTGACTCAGAAGGTTCAGCATGCAACATCAGAACATGGTCTGGCAAGACATCGGAAGATGGTCAAGGCAGAATCAGAACATGGGTCTATGGAAGCATCAGAAGAACTTGAGTTCAGAAGCAGAAGCACTGAAGTTCTCATGGTATCACGCTCAGAAGCACTTCAAGGTCAGAAGACAAGAAGATGCTATGCACCAAGCTGTTTGACTCTGATGATATTCAAACGTTGTATTCACAAACATCAGATCAGAAGAAAGTACAGGTGGCAGGCTACGCTGACTGACAAAAGGAACGTTGGAAGCTATTAAAGGCAACGTCAGTAGACACAGCGTGAACAAGGCTCGAGGTAGTTGACAAAAGCGTGAAACATTAAATGCAATGTTGTACGGAATACGCAAAGCATTAAATGCTCCCAACGGTCATCTTCTCAAGTGCCTATAAATATGAAGTTCTGATGAGAAGCAAGGTTACCAATCCTGAACGAATTTATTCTGAAAAACTTGCTGAAACGCTGTTCAACTCAAAGCTCAGAAACTTCATCTTCATCAAAGCTCACTACATTGCTGTTGTAATATATTAGTGAGATTAAGCTTAAACTTTAAGAGAAATATCACTGTTGTGATTATAGCTTTTCAGAAGCATTGTAAAACTCTTATTTGATTACATTAATTTGTAAGTAACTAGAGTGATCAAGTGTTGATCAGGATACTCTAGGAAGTCTTAGATTATGTCTAAGCAGTTGTAATTAGAGTGATCACGTGGTGGTCAGGATACTCTAAGAAAGTCTTAGCTTGTGTCTAAGCATGTGTTCCTGGAATGATCAGGTCGTGATCAGGATACTCTAGAAGACTTAGTCGTGGGCTAAGTGGAAAACCATTGTAATCTGTTGCGATTAGTGGATTAAATCCTTAGGTGAGGTAAATCACTCCGTGGGGGTGGACTGGAGTAGTTTAGTTAACAACGAACCAGGATAAAAATAACTGTGCAAATTGTTTTTATTTTTCAATTTTTTAAACTACACTTATTCAAACCCCCCCTTTCTAAGTGTTTTTCTATCCTTCAATTGGCATCAGAGCGCCGGTTCTAAGGTGCAAGCACTTAACCGTGTTTAGAAAATATTCAGGAAGAGAAAAACGCTTCAGTAAAAGATGGCTGGTGAAATTCCAACAGACCCACCTGCATCCACATCTGGCTCTGCTGAGCAATACAATGGTAACAATGGTTATACTAGACCACCAGTATTTGATGGTGAAAACTTTGAATACTGGAAAGATAAACTGGAAAGTTACTTTCTTGGTCTAGATGGTGAACTATGGGATCTTCTGATGGATGGTTACAAACATCCAGTGAAAGCTAGTGGCGTAAAGCTTACGAGGCAAGAAATGGATGATGATCAGAAGAAGCTTTTCAAGAATCATCATAAATGTAGGACTGTTTTGCTGAATGCTATCTCTCATGCTGAGTATGAGAAGATATCTAACAGGGAAACTGCCTATGATATATATGAGTCATTGAAAATGACCCATGAAGGAAATGCTCAAGTCAAAGAGACTAAAGCTCTTGCTCTAATCCAGAGATATGAAGCCTTCAAGATGGAGGATGATGAAAACATTGAGAAGATGTTCTCAAGATTTCAAACGCTAACTGCTGGATTAAGAGTTCTGGATAAAGGCTACACCAAGGCTGATCATGTAAAGAAGATCATCAGAAGCTTACCCAGAAGATGGGGTCCAATGGTGACTGCATTCAAGATTGCCAAGAATCTGAATGAAGTTTCTTTGGAAGAGCTTATCAGTGCCTTGAGAAGCCATGAAATAGAGCTGGATGCAAACGAGCTTATCAGTGCCTTGTAAGTCTATTGCATTAAAATTGAATGTTAAAAAATGCACTAACGCTTTTCAGGCTAGAGAAGAAGATCCTGAAGAATCAGAATATGAAGATGAAGATGAACTGTCCATGATCTCCAGAAGGGTAAACCAACTCTGGAAGAGCAAGCAAAGGAAGTTCAGAGGCTTCAGAAGTTCAAAGAGATTTGAACGAGGAGAATCTTCTGGTGACAGAAGATCTGACAAGAAGAAGGTTGTCTGCTATGAGTGCAATGAGCCTGGACATTACAAGAACGAGTGTCCAAAACTTCATAAGGAGAATCCCAAGAAGAAGTTTCATAAGAAGAAAGGTCTTATGGCAACATGGGATGATTCTGAATCAGAATCAGAATCAGACTCTGAAGGAGAACAAGCCAACTTCGCGCTGATGGCTACAGAAGATGATGGATCAGAATCTACATCAGAATCAGATTCTGAAGAGATATTTTCTGAACTATCTAGAGAAGAATTAGTTTCCAGTTTAACAGAACTTCTGGAACTCAAGGCTCATCTTAGTATCAAATACAAAAAGCTGAAGAAGCAGTTTGAATTTGAAACTAAGAAGCTGGAACTGGAAAATTCTGAACTGAAGGAAAAAGTTTTAAATCTATCCAAAGATAGTGGATCTCCTTCTAAAACAGAAAAAATCATTCCTAGCATGAATCATATTCTGAAAGAATATGACTCGAGCTTCAGAAAGTTCTTATCTAGAAGTATTTGCAGAAGTCATCTTGCTTCTATGATATATGGTGTTTCTGGAAACAGAAGGTTTGGTTTTGGCTATGAGGGTGATACCTCACATAAATTTGAACCTATTGATGATCTGAAGATCACATACAAGCCATTGTATGATCAGTTCAAATATGGCCATGCACATGATATTAGGCTCACTTCACATGCACAGAGTTTTAACACTGTTCACACCAAGAAGCATGTGACACATTCTAAGAAATATCATGCTAACAAACCTAAAGAATATCATGTTGTTCCTCTTGTTAAATATTTTGCTAAACCCAAGTTCAATCAGAACTTGAGGAGAACTAACAAGAAAGGACCCAAGAAATTGTGGGTACCTAAGGAGAAGATAATTTCTGTTGCAGATATCCTTGGCGGAAAAGAGGACAAAAAGCAAAATGTCATGGTACTTGGACTCTGGGTGCTCGCGACACATGACGGGAAGAAGGTCTACATTCCAAGACCTGGTGCTTAAACCAGGTGGAGAAATCAAGTTTGGAGGAGATCAGAAGGGCAAAATCATTGGCTCTGGAACCATAAGTCTTGGTAACTCTCCTTCCATAACTAATGTACTTCTTGTAGAAGGATTAACGCATAACTTATTGTCCATAAGTCAATTAAGTGACAATGGTTATGATATAATCTTCAATCAAAAGTCTTGCAAGGCTGTAAGTCAGAAGGATGGCTCAATCCTATTTACAGGCAAGAGAAAGAACAACATTTATAAGATTGATCTTTCAGATCTTGAGAAGCAGAAGGTGACTTGCCTTATGTCTGTTTCTGAAGAGCAATGGGTCTGGCACAGAAGATTAGGACATGCTAGTTTGAGAAAGATTTCTCAGATTAACAAACTAAATCTGGTCAGAGGACTCCCTAATCTGAAATTCAAATCAGATGCTCTTTGTGAAGCATGTCAGAAGGGCAAGTTCTCCAGACCTGCATTCAAGTCTAAGAATGTTGTTTCTTCCTCAAGGCCGTTAGAACTCTTGCACATTGATATGTTTGGCCCAGTCAAAACAGCATCTGTCAGAGGGAAGAAATATGGATTAGTCATCGTAGATGATTATAGCCGCTGGACATGGGTAAAGTTCTTGAAACACAAGGATGAGTCTCATTCAGTGTTCTTTGAATTCTGCACTCAGATCCAATCTGAGAAGGAGTGCAAGATCATAAAGGTCAGAAGTGATCATGGTGGCGAATTTGAGAACAGATTCTTTGAGGAGTTCTTCAAAGAAAATGGTATTGCCCATGATTTCTCTTATCCTAGAACTCCACAACAAAATGGAGTTGTAGAGCGAAAGAGTAGGACTCTACAAGAAATGGCCAGAACCATGATCAATGAAACCAATATGGCTAAGCACTTCTGGGCAGAAGCAATAAACACTGCGTGTTATATTCAGAATAGAATCTCTATCAGACCTATTCTAAATAAGACTCCTTATGAATTGTTGAAGAACAGAAAGCCCAACATTTCATATTTCCAACCTTTTGGATGTGTATGTTTTATTCTGAATACTAAAGATCATCTTGGTAAGTTTGATTCTAAAGCACAAAAGTGTTTTCTTCTTGGATATTCTGAACGCTCTAAAGGCTACAGAGTATACAATACTGAAACATTGATTGTAGAAGAATCAATCAATATCAGGTTTGATGATAAGCTTGGTCTTGAAAAACCAAAGCAGTTTGAGAATTTTGCAGATTTTGATATTGATATATCAGAAGCAGTAGAACCAAGAAGCAAAGCTGCAGAAGCTGGCAGTCTCAGAAGCAATGGATCAGAAGATCAAGTTGCTGCATCTTTAGAGAATCTCAGGATTTCTGAAGAGCCAACAATCAGAAGATCACCTAGACTTGCATCAGCTTATTCAGAAGATGTGATCCTTGGAAAGAAAGATGATCCCATCAGAACAAGGGCATTCCTTAAGAACAATGCAGAATGTCAATTAGGTCTTGTTTCTTTGATCGAGCCAACTTCTGTTGATCAAGCTCTAGAAGATTCAGACTGGATAATTGCCATGCAAGAAGAACTAAATCAGTTTACAAGGAATGATGTATGGGACTTGATTCCTAGACCAAAAGGATTTAACATCATCGGCACTAAGTGGGTGTTCAGAAACAAGCTAAGCGAGAAGGGAGAAGTGGTAAGAAACAAAGCCAGACTGGTTGCTCAAGGTTATAGTCAGCAAGAAGGGATTGACTACACAGAAACCTTTGCACTAGTGGCCAGGTTAGAATCTATTCGTCTATTAATTTCTTTTGCCACTCAACATAACATCACTCTTTATCAGATGGATGTCAAGAGTGCCTTCTTAAATGGTTATATAGATGAAGAAGTTTATGTCCATCAACCTCCTGGTTTTGAAGACTCCAAGTCTCCAAATCATGTTTTTAAATTAAAGAAATCATTATACGGATTGAAGCAAGCTCCTAGAGCTTGGTATGAACGTTTAAGTTCTTTCCTTCTGGAAATTGGTTTCACTAGAGGAAAAGTGGACACTACTCTCTTTTGTAAAACCTTTAAAAAGGATATTTTAATATGTCAAATATATGTTGATGATATCATTTTTGGAACATCTAATGCTACACTTGGAAAGGAGTTTGCTGAGTCTATGCAGGCTGAATTTGAAATGAGCATGATGGGAGAACTCAAGTATTTCCTTGGGATTCAAATCAACCAAACTTCTGATGGAACCTATGTTCATCAAACGAAGTATGTGAAAGAACTTCTGAAGAAGTTTAATCTTTCTGAAAGCAAAGAAGCCAAAACTCCTATGCATCCAACATGTGTCCTAGGTAAGGATGAGGTAAGTAAGAAGGTAGATCAGAAGTTGTACAGAGGTATGATTGGATCTCTTCTATACCTAACTGCTTCTAGACCTAACACTCTCCTCAGTGTTTGTTTGTGTGCTAGATTCCAATCAGATCCGAGAGAATCTCATTTAACTGCGGTTAAGAGAATTCTGAGGTATCTGAAAGGTACTACTAATGTTGGTTTAGTTTACAGAAGATCCAAAGATTACAACTTAGTAGGATTCTGTGATGCTGACTATGCTGGAGATAGAATAGAAAGAAAGAGCACTTCTGGAAGTTGTCAATTTCTTGGAAGTCATCTGATCTCATGGTACAGCAAGAAGCAAGCTACAATTGCCCTCTCAACAACAGAAGCAGAATATGTTATTGCTGCTGGTTGTAGCACACAAATGCTTTGGATGAGAAGTCAGCTAGAAGATTATCAGATATATGAGAGTAACATTCCTATTTTTTGTGATAATACTTCTGCTATATGTTTATCTAAGAATCCTATCTTACATTCAAAAGCTAAACATATTGAGATTAAACATCATTTCATAAGGGACTATGTTCAGAAGGGTGTTATATCTTTAAACTTTGTGGATACAGACCATCAATGGGCCTGATATCTTTACAAAACCCCTTGCTGAAGATAGGTTTAAGTTTATTCTGAAGAATATCGGTATGGATTTATGCCCAGAATGATAAGATGAGAAGATCTTATGTATGAGTATCTTCTGAAATGTGATTGGATTTTTTATAAGAAGTTCTGATTGTAATCAATTAGAAGTAGTGATTCTGTTATTACTAAGGTTTCATTGTCTAAGTTGACTCAGAATCTCTTTAAAAGTAAAACAGCTGTAACTGGCTATCCAGATGGTAAACACGTGTTCACTATTTCTGGACAAGCGTGCGTGCAGTTGAGGGGATGCCTACTTAGGTAACTGTGCTAATCACTTCTTTTGTCATTATTATCTCTCCTCACGTCATGTAACATTAAATGCTATTCATCATTTCAGTTTATTTTTTATTCTTCAAACGTTTCTTTTCCCTTTATTTATTTCTTTCTCTCTCTCTCTCTCTCTCTCTCTCTCTCTCTCTCTCTCTCTCTCTCTCTTTATCTGCATTTTGCATAAACCCTAGTTTATTCATCTTCAACCTAGCATTCATCATGAATCCTTTTTCAAGTTCCTCCCAACAAGCATTCAACAGACAAGAGGTTTCTCCACTGAAAACTTGCTCTATTCCTCCATCAGAAATGGAAGTTTTGTGTAAATCTTCTGTGGACTCTGATGACTTGGGTGATTATGGTTTCAAACCAAAAACGAAGACAAAGGCTCAAGGGTGGTCGATCTATTTGAATAGAACGGTTGGAAGGGTTGTCTGGTTCCAGGTTGAGAAACAAATCTCGGGGATCGCTGACATTGATTTCAAGATGGATCTCTCAAGATTCCAAGAAGTCTCAAGTCAGATCTCTTCTGGGATGCTGTTATCAACATTTATCCAAAGGAAGAAGACTTTCTTGAGATATTGGATGAAGTTAAGCATCATGTTCTTGACTTCTATGTTAAGGGAAAGCCCCGTTTGAGACATTAGCTCTCTTCCTGTGAATTGTCTCTCACTTCCTCCCTGAATTCATGCATTCTCTTACAGTGGAGGTTCTAGTCTGGACAGACATGCAGAATTTCAAGCTTTCATGGCTAGACAAACTGAGAACACCGCAGGGATTCATGATATGTTAGCTAAGATTATGTCTAAGCTAGGGTTGTAGTCTTTAAGTCCTTGTAGTTTTCTTTGTTTGTTGCATTTGCTTATTCTGCATATATCTTTTGTAATCCTGTTTGTTTAATCAATGAAAAGTTTGATTCTGTTTCTTTCCTTTGTCGTTTTCTACATATGAATCTTTTATATTCTTTTTGATGTTATGACAAAAAGGGGGAGAAAAATATATGATAAATGATCTAATTAATATTATAAGTTACCGGGTAAAATGGCCTCACATTAATAACAGAACTTGCAAAGTTCTATGCTTTAAGTTGTGTTGTTGCAGGAATTGAAGATCAACATAAGAAGCAACAAGATGAGGAAAAGCAACAAGATGAATCAAGTTCTTGGATTCTTGAAGCAAGCTGAGTGCTATGAAGCTTCAGAATCAGAAGCAAGAAGGAAGAATGTTCAGATATTCTGATGATAGAATATGATCTGAAACATTATGTCTATTTGTTCTGATACATTCTATATGGCTCTGATACATATTATGTGTTCTGAAACATATTCTATGTTCTGACTCATTCATGCTGACTTTTGTCGTTTAGTTATGTTCTGTAACATTTCAGGATGTAGAGATGCTCTGATGATGCTCTGGTACATTCAACAATGTTCTGATACAATCTAGCATGAAGTGATGTAAGAAGAAATTCAAGTTCTGAAGCTGTCCGATGGAAGCAGAAGTCAGAAGCTGTGAATGTTCTGAAGATCAAAGAAATTCAAGTTCTGAAGCTGTCCGATGGAAGCAGGAATCAGAAGCTGCGAATGTTCTGAGGATCTAAAGAAATTCAAAGTTCTGAAGCTGTCCTATGGAAGCAAGAATCAGAAGTCATGAATGTTCTGAAGATCAAGCATACGTGAACGTCTCTACTGAAATACTCAGGGAAGTCTTTTATTTATAAAATTCTTCTAGTATTAATTTCAGGGGGAGATTATTCATCTCAGGGGGAGATTGTTAATCTCAGGGGGAGACATATTCACATGCTTATGCTATAGCTGTGTAAATTGTCTTTAGCCGTCTGCTCTTTCTGATCGCAAATTCATATCATTTATATATGTTTTTGTCATCATCAAAAAGGGGGAGATTGTTAGAACAAGATTTGTTCTGATCAATATTCTTAGTTTTGATGATAACAAGGATATGAATTTTGTGTGAGATAATGTGGTACTCTAATACATTGCAATTTCCCTTTCAGGAAATATATATAAAGAGTATGCACAAATCAGCGCTCAGAAGCTTTGACTCAGAAGGTTTCAGCATGCAACATCAGAACATGGTCTGGCAAGACATCAGAAGATGGTCAAGGCAGAATCAGAACATGGGTCTATGGAAGCATCAGAAGAACTTGAGATCAGAAGCAGAAGCACTGAAGTTCTCATGGTATCACGCTCAGAAGCACTTCAAGGTCAGAAGACAAGAAGATGCTATGCACCAAGCTGTTTGACTCTGATGATATTCAAACGTTGTATTCACAAACATCAGATCAGAAGAAAGTACAGGTGGCAGGCTACGCTTGTTAGAACAAGAATTGTTCTGATCAATAATCTTAGTTTTGATGATAACAATGTATATGAATTTTGCTCAAGATAATGTGGTACTCTAATACATTGCAATTTCCCTTTCAGGAAATATATAAAGAGTATGCACAAATCAGCGCTCAGAAGCTTTGACTCAGAAGGTTCAGCATGCAACATCAGAACATGGTCTGGCAAGACATCAGAAGATGGTCAAGGCAGAATCAGAACATGGGTCTATGGAAGCATCAGAAGAACTTGAGATCAGAAGCAGAAGCACTGAAGTTCTCATGGTATCACGCTCAGAAGCACTTCAAGGTCAGAAGACAAGAAGATGCTATGCACCAAGCTGTTTGACTCTGATGATATTCAAACGTTGTACACACAAACATGAGATCAGAAGAAAGTACAGGTGGCAGGCTACGTTGACTGACAAAAGGAACGTTGGAAGCTATTAAAGGCAACGTCAGTAGACACAGCGTGAACAAGGCTCGAGGTAGTTGACAAAACAGTGAAACATTAAATGCAATGCTGTACGGAATACGCAAAGCATTAAATGCTCCCAACGGTCATCTTCTCAAGTGCCTATAAATATGAAGTTCTGATGAGAAGCAAGGTTAACAATTCTGAAAGAACTTATTCTGAAAAACTTGCTGAAACGTTGTTCAAATCAAAGCTCAGAAACTTCATCTTCATCAAAGCTCACTACATTGCTGTTGTAATATATTAGTGAGATTAAGCTTAAACTTTAAGAGAAATATCACTGTTGTGATTATAGCTTTTCAGAAGCATTGTAAAACTCTTATTTGATTACATTAATTTGTAAGTAACTAGAGTGATCAAGTGTTGATCAGGATACTCTAGGAAGTCTTAGCTTGTGTCTAAGCAGTTGTAATTAGAGTGATCACGTGGTGGTCAGGATACTCTAAGAAAGTCTTAGCTTGTGTCTAAGCATTTGTTCCTAGAGTGATCAGGTTGTGATCAGGATACTCTAGAAGACTTAGTCGTGGGCTAAGTGGAAAACCATTGTAATCTGTTGCGATTAGTGGATGAAATCCTCAGGTGAGGTAAATCACTCCGTGGGGGTGGACTGGAGTAGTTTAGTTAACAACGAACCAGGATAAAAATAACTGTGCAAATTGCTTTTATCGTTCAAGTTTTTAGACTACACTTATTCAAACCCCCCCCCTTTCTAAGTGTTTTTCTATCCTTCAATTGGTATCAGAGCGTCGGTTCTAAGGTGCAAGCACTTAACCGTGTTTAGAAAAGATTCAGGAAGAGAAAAACGCTTCAGTAAAAGATGGCTGGTGAAATTCCAACAGATCCACCTGCATCTACATCTGGCTCTGCTGAGCAATACAATGGTAACAATGGTTATACTAGACCACCAGTATTTGATGGTCAAAACTTTGAATACTGGAAAGATAAACTGGAAAGTTACTTTCTTGGTCTAGATGGTGAACTATGAGATCTTCTGATGGATGGTTACAAACATCCAGTGAAAGCTAGTGGCGTAAGGCTTACAAGGCAAGAAATGAATGATGATCAGAAGAAGCTTTTCAAGAATCATCATAAATGTAGAACTGTTTTTGTGGACCTCCGTTTTCGGCCATACCTCTCGCGGAGAGATACGTGAACTGACTCTTTTTATTGTTTCTGCTTTCGCATTTTGAAAATTCAGAGAGTCGCCACCGACCTTTTATTTTATCCAATTAAGGAAAGGTTTATAAAAGAAACAGAAAAAAGACCTTTAAGAAATTCTGGGTAAGGGGGTAGGTTATACAAAGGGAAGGTGTTAGCACCCTTTGTATCCATGGTTATCCATGGGCTCTTTAGTTTGCTTAGCTCACTTTTTTTCGATCACTTTTCAATTGCTTTAAAATGCTCATATGTGGTTTCAAATACCTTTGTAAATTGAATTTGTAATGATCCTTGTGCGGATGTATACAAAGTGTTTTTTATCTTTCAAAAGATGTTTTTTTTTGAAAAAAAGAACGTTAACTTCGTAATGATCCTTGTTTGGATATATACAAAGTATTGTCTTTTTGGAAAGTTTTATTTTGAAAAACAACAGTGTATGAGAATTTTGTTTGTTTTAATTTGAGCAAGCAAATTAGGAGGTCTACCCTGAGTTGTAAGGTCTTTATCCTATTTCCTTTAAAAATCTATCCTTTCACCGGATATAAACAAAAGGTTCGATTTTGTACTCGAAACAGTAGAATTTTGACTTTGATTTTGAAAAGAATGAGAAGGGATTACCTTATGAGGTGCAAGTGTGATTGTGTTTGAATTCAGATATTTTATCTTTTGGAGTTAGTGATCTAACGGTTCAATTTTATCTTTGACATACACGCAGTTTATATGTGCTGGAATTTAAAATGCGGAAATGTAAAATGCGGAAAGTAAATCTACGCTATTACATCGATTTGCAGGAAATGTAAACTACGCCTATTTACATAGATTTGACAACCTATACATTTATCTAGGAATTTAAATAGCAAGAAAATAAAGAAATGTTTTTGTATTTTTTATGATTTATTTTAATTATGATTAATGCATGATTAATTTAATTAAAACGAGGAAAAGGTGGAAATAAAATTTAAACCTAAAAATTAAGTTCAAGATATGTTCAAAATGTTTGCTAATTAATTTTAAAACAAAACTAATTTTTTTTGAATTTTTGAAATTGATTTGAAATTTATTAAGTTAATTAACACATAATTATGCAAATAATTACACAAATAATTAAAACTTAAAGAGAAAATTATTCAAAATATGTACAAAATTAGCTTATAATATATAAACAATATTTAATATGAAGAACAAATTTTTTTATGATTTTTTGATTGGTTAAAATAATTAAAAAGCAAATATATAAATATAAACTAATTAATTATGAAAAATATTGAAATTATGAAGAAAAATAAAATATTTTTATGTTAGAAAATAAAATATTATTTTAGAAACTTAAAAATATTTTTTGTGTATTTTTTGGATTTTTGAAACTATTTTTAATTAATTTTGCAAGAAAATTAAAATAAAATAGAAAAATAAATAAGCAGTGATCAGATGTGGTGGGTTATAGAGTCTATAGCATGGACTGGCAAGGCTAGAGCGTTGGATGAGGAGATTAATGAAATCAGATGGTGGAAGGCCTGATGGCGTGTGACACGTGATATACCTGCAGCACACTGGATTAGAAAAATTAAATTTAAAAAAGCGCGCGCGTGTGAACCAATGGGGTGAGGACACGTCTTCGTCTTCAACCTCCAGACACCACTTTTAACAGCGCTTTTATGCAAAAGCGCTGTAATTGATGAACCCTAAATCTGCAAAAATAGCGAAGAGGGGTAAACGTGCATAGAAATTAGGCGCGATAGGTCCATTCAATTCGTCTTGTTCCACTGAATTCAACCATGCCCTTAATTTGTTCTAATTTTGGCTCTAACTAAAAACCCTAAATTTGAACTAGAAAACCCTAAAATGGTAGATTCGTGTGCAAGCATCCAAAACTCAATTAAACTTCCCGAAATGATCTACACATCAAACTAAGTTCAAATATATGTCTACATCTTGCTAAGCATGCGTGGATTACGAGATACAAGTTGATTCTAGTTCGAACCAATCGTGACCTGTAGTACTTGGCTAAGTGAGTTTCAAGACTTGAAAATGATTGGAATATGTTCAGTGATGCTTGAGGAAGATGTTTGAATGCTTAGTTTGTATTGAAAATGACTTAAACTTAAAATTCGAATTTCAAGTTTCTTTGAAAAAATTAAGTGATTACAAGTGTGTTACAAGCAGAAGTTTGGCTCTAATTTCGTGCTCTTTTTTTGTGAAGTGTTTGGAAGTGTTTATTTTTGTATTGATATTGATTGGAAATATGAAAATGAAAATTACAAAGTTTGGAGATTTTTGTGAGAATTTTGTGAGTTTTCTTGCTATCTCCCTTTGCTATTTCGTGCCCCCTTTTGTTGTTGGAGTATGCTAGCCTTTATATAAGCCATGGAGTGCTTAAAAACTAAGCTAAGAAGCCTTAATTGTCTTTGTTGAATTTTTGACTTTCAAGCTTAAAATTCAAGCAACCATTGCTTGATTTATCCACACTCTTGCTCTAGGCTTTCCTTGTATCTTCCTTGCTGCATAATTGAAGATTCCTTGGTGGCTTTAGCTTAGAAAATAAGCTATCCATTATCCTTCCATTTTTCCTTTTTATTTAATCTTAAAATAAGATAAAATTAAGCCAAATATGGATAAAAAATGGTGTGGGCTTTGTCTTGGTCGTGGGAGGCCCATAATATCATGGCAAACATGTTTGAACCATGAAAACTTGGCCCCATTCGGAAAAAATACATTTTTGAGCAATGTTGGTTTTATGCATTTTCCCAAAATTTAGCCAACTTCAACAAGGTGTAAATCCCTGAATTTTTGTCATATAAAGGAGATCTTGCACTTTTTGGAAACCTCAAAGAGTCTTCTAACCAATGTCTTTGGTCTCATGTCAAAATGATTTTTGATGCTCCTTGTGTGTCCTTTTGAAAAAAGTGTCTTTTTGTTGACTTTGAAAATGACCTGTAATGTCTTTGTTCATATTTTTCAAATGGTGAATGTAATGACCATGGGATCAATTGCATTTGAAAGATAATTGAATTTACTTCAAAATGAGCTTTGGTTTGAATTTTTTGGATGAAGGATGAGAGAGTTATGGTCAGTCAAAGTTCAGTTGACTTTTTAGGAGAAAACCCTAATTGTGAATCTTAGGGTTTTGTTGATTTTTGATCTTTCCTTGATGAATTATGATCATCCAATGATCAAATGATGAATCCTTTGACAAAATATGGATGTTGACAAAAAATTTCATTTTTGACTGTCTGTTGACTTTTTTGGTCAAACGGGTCGTCTGTTGACTGTTTGAGCTGCTGACGGTGCGTCTGAGTGAATTGAAGTCTGAAAATTTGTGTGATGGTACTTTGAGATATATGGATGTCCATGAAATCCATTTGAGGTCTCAAAAACTTGTTTCTCCTGTAAAAACAAGAAAACCCTAGTCAGGGACTGTTTGTGTAGGAGACAGTTAAGCGTACCTGATTTTTGTGCAGTACTGAGTCTCTGCTAATCATGTGATATTCAGAAGACTTCTAGGACAAAAATCTTGGAATTTTGAAATTGCAATAGATTGATTTGATTGATGGTACAAAACACTGGGAATTGTACTGCCAGCAGTTTGACTGTCAACTGACTGTTCAGGCATTAATGCAGCAGTTAGAGTGAAAAATCAACAGTCAAAGTTAATTTTCTTTTTGTTGTTTTTTTTTTTGTTTTATATGAAAGATGAAAGTTTATTTACATGACTTGTTAAAAAACACAGACATAATAAATAACTATTATTTACTGTTACTAGTACAGTCTGAATTTCCTGATTCTGCGCCTGCAAAAGATTTAACTCTGTACCAATTGTGTCAATACTATTTATCTGTAAATAAATAAATAGCATGTGTGAAGTAATAAACAGTATTTGGCGTTTGCGTAAGAATAAATTCAACTGCAAGCCAAAATACTGTATAAGAAAAATTCTATAAACTAAGTATTTCACATGTCAGGATATTTATTGAAATAAAAATCCATGATTATATGAGACTCTTAATTTTTAGATTGGAGTTTTCTTGAAAAAAGATGCGGGCAAATTTTGGGGTATAACAGTTGCCCCTATTCAATCTTCTTAAACCTGAAGAGATTGTCTGAAATCTGAAGGTAGAAGATGATTGAATATTTAGATGCCCTGAAAATTTGCACTTACCTTGATCAGAAGAGATGTTGGAAGTTGCATTTGAATGTCGTCTGCGAAATGTTGTTGGCAGATTGAAACATTACCTGAGATGGGCTTTCAGATGCCACCCGGCAATTGTATTTGATGGTTCGTTCATCAGAATGAATCCATTGATTATATCTTGATGAAGGATTTGAAAGTCTTTGTGTTGACTGTTTCGGAACCGTCCAAGGTTACCGCTTTAAGTCTAGGAGGATGATCGTTACGGAACTTGTCCAAAGTTTTTCCGCTTTAGATTTTGAAAGTTGATCATTGTGGAACCGTCTGAGGTATCAGCTTTAGATCTTCGATGGTAGATCGTTCTGGAACCGTCTGAGGTATCAGCTTTAGATCTTCGATGTTAGATCGTTTTGGAACCGTCTGAGGTATCAGCTTTAGATCTTCGATGTTAGATCGTTCTGGAACCGTCTGAGGTATCAGCTTTAGATCTTCGATGTTAGATCGTTCTGGAACCGTCTGAGGTATCAGCTTTAGATCTTCGATGTTAGATCGTTCTGGAACCGTCTGAGGTATCAGCTTTAGATCTTCGATGTTAGATCGTTCTGGAACCGTCTGAGGTATCGACTTTAGATGTGTGATGCTTGTTTTTGAGTTGATAAGTGATCAGAATGAATCTTCGGCTTGATTATATCTGAGAGAACCATTCATGGAATTCAGGTGAACACTGCATGTGATTGAGAAGATCTTTGTTGAAGATATCCGTCTGCCTGAAAAAATCAAGTTAGTGATATGCAATGTTTATGATGCATGTAATGTGAGCTAAAGGAGAAATATGCATGTTATGTTGTGTATGAATATGTGTATGAATATGCGCATGATGCATGATGTATGATGTATGATATATGAAGTATGATATATGATGTATGATGTATGATGTCAAGCTTCTATTTGGGAAAATAAATTTCCGCCAGTCATCTGGATATGACTATATTGTGATTGTTGATGATCTTTTGTCTTGTTTGAGTACCCTCGGCTGGGGAACTTCTTTGAGAACCATGGTACTCTGTTGAAGGATCTTTGACTACCGCTTGGGAATGAAAGGTAGTTGGAAGTTCTGATTTTGATGCCCTTTTAAGTGGGAATGAGGAAGATGCATAATCCTCCGATGCACTATCTGACTAAGTCCGGGTGTGGAGATCACACCTTCTGAGGATAGTAATCTGGAACAACCCTGCTGGGGGATAAGACTTCTTTTGGAGGGAAAATCTTATTGAGGAATTTGCTGAGAAATGTGTTTCTCTTGGGGATTTTTCTTCTGATGGAATGATGTCCAGATAATTGGGACATTACCTGAATGCTATTCCTGTTTTTCCTGGTAAACATCAATCATATTCAAATGCACATGTTCATTCAGAATTATCATTGGAGCATTTACGTATTCAAAACAGAAAAAGTGAAAATAGTGATTTTGAGCCTAAACTGCATTGATTTTTTGAAAAAAGAGCCATGATAGGCTGATTAGCACAGGGAGACAACAATCCTAGAAGTAGGAAATTGTCATAAAGCTTTGGAAAATATTTATAAAGATAAATAGCTATGTGAAAACAATCCAGTCAAGTTTCAATTCTGCTATGGCCAATCTATCTTCGAGCATCTCATCCCTCACTTGTTGGAAGAAAGTGATTGGACTGATCGGTGTCTTTGATGTGTTGAATCTTGACGGTGAGTAGGCAGCTGAACGGAACACAGTTGTACGCTTTATTCCCTAACTTTTGCCTAGGCTGCCTTTTCAGGTTTTCAGCCTACCGGGATAGTATTTGTTTAGTCTCTAATTTTTGCCTGGATCGCCCTTTCGGGTTTTCAATCCACCGAGATGCTCATTTTTTGCCTAAGTTGCCCTTTCAGGTTTTCAACTTAGCGAGCTATTTTTTTTTTTAAGCGAAGTATTTTTTGACTATGTCAGCATTCACAGGGTGTGGGAAATCCTCGCCATCCATGGTGGTAAGCAACATGGCGCCGCCGGAGAATATTTTCTTGATTATGAATGGTCCCTCATAGGTGGGAGTCCATTTGCCTCTGGGATCACCTTGTGGTAAGATGATGCGTTTGACAACCAAGCCACCAGTTTGGTATGCTTGACTTTTGACTTTTTTGTTGAAGGCTTTGATCATGCGCTTCTGGTACAATTGACCATGACAAATAGCTGCGAGCCTTTTCTCATCAATCAAGTTTATCTGGTCCAACCGTGTTTGAATCCAATCGTCTTCGTCTAGATTGGCTTCTTTCATAATCCTTAGGGAAGGAATCTGAATTTCAATTGGAAGAACTGCCTCCATACCATAGACTAAGGAGAATGGAGTTGCCCCTGTTGAAGTACACGCAGATGTGCGATAACCATGAAGAGCAAAAGGTAACATCTCATGCCAGTCTTTGTAGGTTACTGTCATTTTTTGTATGATTTTCTTGATGTTCTTGTTGGCAGCTTCCACCGCGCCGTTCATCTTTGGTCGATATGGAGAGGAATTATGATGCTTGATCTTGAACTGTATGCAAAGTTCAGTAATCATTCTGTTGTTTAAATTTGTGCCATTGTCCGTGATAATCCGTTCAGGGATGCCATACCGACAAATGAGATTGTATTTGATGAACCGGGCCACCACATTCTTGGTGACAGAAGCAACTGAAGCTGCTTCTACCCACTTTGTGAAGTAGTCAATAGCGACCAGGATAAAGCGATGTCCGTTGGAGGCAGTAGGTTTGATTTCTCCAATCATATCAATACCCCCACATTGCAAAAGGCCAAGGAGCCGTCAGGACGCTTAATGGAACTGGAGGTACATGTACTTTGTCAGCATATATCTGGCATTTGTGACAGGTTCGGGAGTGATGATGGCAGTCTGTTTCCATGGTAGACCAGTAATAACCTGCTCTTAGGATCTTTTTAGCCATTGTATGTCCACTTGAATGAGTACCGAAGGCACCATCGTGTATGTCTCCCATGATCTGTTCTGCTTCCTTCTTGTTTACACAACGAAGTAAAGTCGAGTCATGGTTGCGTTTGTATAGGGTTCCATTACTTAGAAAGAATTTGGCTGCAAATCTCCTTAGAAACTTTCTGTCGTTAATGGATGCCCCTTCAGGGTACTCCTGAGCTTCGAGATATCTTTTTACTTCATGGAACCATGGTTTTTCTTCTGTTCCTTCGGTATCGATCTCATTGCAATAGGATGGTTCATCTTGTCTGTAAATGGTGATCATCGGCGCCTCGTTGTCCCACCTGACTTTGAACATGGACGACATGGTAGCTAAGGCATCAGCTAGTTGATTTTCCTTGCGTGGGATATG
The DNA here is from genome assembly GCF_029867415.1 of Vicia villosa. NCBI lineage: Eukaryota > Viridiplantae > Streptophyta > Magnoliopsida > Fabales > Fabaceae > Vicia > Vicia villosa. The sequence goes on from NC_081182.1 coordinate 170,200,685, forward strand.
TTCAAAAGTGATTTCTTCGAAGTAAGGAATCAAACTCATCACATATTCTTTGTAAGGAATTAGATTCGAGTGCTTCGTGTCCCATTCCCCTTTGACTTGGTAGATTACCAAGGCCGAGTCTCCGTAGACTTCCAGGAACTTGATTTTTAGATCAATTGCAGCTTTAAGACCCAGAATACATGCTTCGTATTCGGCTATATTGTTAGTGCAGTTGAAGCATAATCTGGCAGTGAATGGTGTATGACCTCCTGCGGGGGAAATGATCACAGCTCCGATGCCATTGCCAAGTGCATTAGAAGCTCCGTCAAAAACCATAGTCCACCGGGATCCTGGCTCGGGTCCTTCTTCTGGTCCTGGTTGTTTGTAGTCATTGACTAGCATAATGTCCTCGTCTGGGAAGTCAAAGTTCAATGCTTGATAATCATCCACTGCTTGATGAGCCAGATGATCAGCTACCACACTTCCTTTGATTGCTTTTTGTGAAGTGTATTGAATGTCATATTCTGTTAAGATCATTTGCCATCTTGCTATTCTTCCAGAGAGAGCAGGTTTTTCGAACACGTATTTGATAGGATCCATCTTGGAGATTAGGAAAGTGGTGTGATTTAGCATGTACTGTCTTAGTCGGCGAGCCGCCCAAGCTAAGGCACAGCAAGTTTTTTCGAGTAGTGAGTATCTTGTTTCACAATCGGTAAACTTTTTGCTAAGATAGTAGATTGCGTGCTCCTTTCGGCCGGATTCGTCATGTTGTCCTAGTACACACCCCATTGAGTCTTCTAACACAGTTAGGTACATTATCAGAGGTCTTCCTTCCACAGGTGGCAACAAGATTGGCGGTTTTTGGAGATACTCTTTGATTTTGTCAAAGGCTAACTGGCATTTGTCATTCCATCTTTCCACTTGATCTTTCTTCAACAGTTTGAAGATCGGCACACAAGTAGTAGTCATGTGGGCAATAAATCGGGCGATGTAATTCAGACGTCCCAAGAATCCTCTGACTTGTTTCTCGGTACGAGGTATAGGCATTTCTTGAATGGCTTTGACCTTGGCGGGATCAACCTCAATACCTTTGCTGCTGATGATGAAACCTAAGAGTTTGCCGGATCTTACTCCAAAGGTACACTTATTTGGGTTCAGTCGCAACTTGTATTTCTTGAGTCTGTCAAACAACTTGTGTAAATGACCCAGATGTTCTTCCTCGGTGTTGGATTTTGCAATCATGTCATCGACATACACCTCTATCTCCTGATGAATCATATCATGAAACAGCGCTACCATTGCACGTTGATAGGTTGCTCCTGCGTTCTTTAAACCAAAGGGCATTACTTTGTAACAAAAGGTTCCCCAGGGTGTTGTGAAGGTTGTTTTTTCCATGTCTTCGGGTGCCATCTTGATTTGATTGTACCCTGAGAATCCGTCCATAAAGGAGAATACCTTGCATTGTGCGGTATTGTCAACCAGTACATCGATGTGTGGTAAAGGGAAATCATCTTTGGGGCTTGCCCGGTTCAGATCTCTGTAGTCCACGCACATTCTGACTTTCCCGTCTTTTTTAGGTACAGGCACGATGTTAGCTATCCAAGGAGGATAACTTACAACTTTTAGGAATCCGGCATTGAACTGTTTTTCAACCTCGTCTTTGATCTTTTTTGACATATCAGGCCTACTCCTTCGTAGTTTCTGTTTGACTGGAGTGCTACCTTCTTTGATTGGCAGGCGATGAACTACAATGTCCGTGTCAAGGCCTGGCATATCTTCATAGGACCAGGCGAATATCTCGACGTAGTCTCGCAGCATTTGAATCAGTCTTTGCTTGATGCTGTGTTCTAAATCAGCCCCTATTTTGACTTCTTTCTTTTCCTCGTTGCTGCCCAAGTTGATGACCTCAATTGGCTCCTCGTGAGGCTGTATGGCCTTGTCTTCTTGTTCTAGCAGCCTTGCAAGTTCTCTTGGTACTTCACAATCTTCCTCACTTTCGTCCTCAGTTTGGTAGATCGGATTTTCAAAGTCATGACGGGCAATAGCAGAATCGTTATTGACTGGATCCAAAGTGTATGTGAATCTGCATTTTATTTATGTGAGTGTGTGTGAAAAAAAACATAGCTATTTGAAAGCAAAGAAAGAAAGAAAAAGGATCACAAAATTTAAATATGCAAGCGTCCCATGATTTTATTGAATGCACATGATCATGATATGATAAGCCCTTATAAAAGGACCAGTGCGCTTCGGGCAAGGCACACGGCTTTCAAGCTCATGGTTCGATAGTTCAGGAACCATTTTTATCTTTGCACAATATACACAAAGAAAACAGGAAATGGCATTTACTCCTGGTCAAAGGAGATCACATCCTCAGCTTTCCAGTTGTTCAATCCATTGTTGTGAGCAGGGAGTATCCAGCTGTTCCATTTGCAGTTGTCTTCTTCATCTTCCACAGCATTGATTTCATTAGTGGGAAAATGAGCCGGTGATCTTTCGGGATAAGCGATATACTCTGCTGGATACGAGAGCCCAGGCTGAGATATCTCTGTTGGCTGAGCAAGATGCTCGATAAGGCCGTCCCATGCAGTCGGGATGATGTTTTGAATAGAGACTTGTGCATCCTGGTGAGGAGTGTATTCTGACAGAAAGCAACCCTCGTTATTTGGTATTTCCCTGGCTTCTTCAAGAGTGAAATTGTCATCGTAATGTTCATCCCATCCAGTTGGGACAATGTCCTTCATAGCAATTTGTGAGCTCGGAGGAGCGGAATATTTCACCATATAGTCATATTTGCCACTGGGTTCTCCTAGCGTATCCCATACTTCTTTGGGTGGATTTTGATATTGCTCAGCGACGGGACTTGTGAAACTTTTGTCATTTCCAAATTGATCGCCCCATCCAGTCGGGGTAATGTCTTCCATAGCAATATAAGAATTCTGAGGTGCGGTATACTGATAATTATACCCGCCACTTGGTTCTCCCACAGCATCCCACATTCCCATGGAAATGGGTGGAATTTCATCTGGATATGGCTGAATGATATGGTTCAAGAACACTCCTTCATCTTCAATGGCGTTTACTTCTTGGCTGACGAAGTGTGACATTAATCCTCCAGAACGAGGACTTTGATCATTCTTTTGATTTCCACTATCATAGCCCAGGCCTAGCTTGTCGGACTTGTAGGGTATATCGGGAAGCTGTCCCCATACTGTGCAATCACCTTGTTCAATCACAGCTTTGGCATCTTTGAGAGAAGCCATAGTTGTAGTTGGAGTAGCAGGAATATGCTTGGTGGTAGAGACATCTGGAGAGACCACCTCAAAAGATTGGCAGGGAGTTTCGATGAATTCGTCCTCCAACTCAACATATTTGGAATTGCTTAGGTGACTAACCACATATTCCTCTTCGCCATAGACTGTGACAATCTTTCCTTTTACTGGATATTTTAACTTCTGATGCAGGGTAGAAGTTACAGCGTTTGCCCCATGTATCCAAGGGCGTCCAAGTAAACAGGAATAGGCTGGGTGAATTTCCATTACGTAAAAGATAGAATCAAAGATCTGAGAACCCACTCTGATTGGGAGATTCACTTTTCCGTATACCGTTCTTGTTGACCCGTCAAAGGCTCTTACCACAACATCACTTGGTTGTAACACAATTCCTTCGAAGTCAAGCTTTTCTAGTACTGTTTTCGGTAACACGTTCAAAGAAGAACCGTTATCTACTAGCACATGAGATAGAGTGGTGCCATTACATTCAATGGAGATATGTAGGGCTTTGTTGTGATTTTTTCCAGCAGGGGTTAGATCCACATCAGAGAAACCGAGGCCATTGTTCACGGTTAAATTGGCAACACAATTCTCAAATTGGTCGACTGAGATCTCTTGAGGCACATGCGCAGCTTTCAGGAACTTCATCAGAGCTTTGGCATGAGCTTCTGAATATTTTAGCAGAGATAGCATTGAGATTTTTGAAGCGGTGTGCCCTAGTTGCTCAACAATATTGTAATCACTCTTGCAGATGATTTTCAATATTTCCTCCATTTCTTGCTTTGATGGATCCTCAGCAGTGATCTCCACCGGGGTTTGAACTTGTTCAACTTGTGGCTCTTTGCCTCGAGCGCTGTCATCTTGATTAGGAACTGGGACTCGGACTGGACCAGCAGCAACATTTGGAGAAATTTCTGGTGAAAAGATTCTTCCACTTCTCGTGATCTTGCTGGTACCCACAATATTATCCACAGTTGGAGTAGTTAACTTTGCGGCCTCTTCAGTCGAGGTACCCTGCTTAACTCCATGAACATAAACATTAGTGTCGTAACCCCATGGGACAGCTTTGTCTGAGAAGTATGGAAATGGAGTTGGGCTAGCAATGACTACTGATGCCACTTTGAGTGTAGCAGAAATTTTGAACGGAGCCTTGGCAGAGATTTTGAATGGTAAACTGGAGATCACTGAGACATCCTCTATTCTTATCCCGTTTGCAAAGACTTCGCATAACACGTCCATAGAAGGGAGCCTCTCAAACATAATGATACGGCGATCCATCCACTTTTGAATTCCCATTCTCAGATTTTCACAACCATTGGGCAGGTATGAGCAATAAAAGCAATCGGGGTCACATCCTGGAAAGTAACCAGCTTGGATTAGCTTTCCTTTGACTTCGCAGAGTGGAGTTGATAATTCGTTCACATCATAGATGTAAACAGTGTCCAGGATAGCGTTAACAGTTTTGTCATGCTTTGGCATAGGTGCAGTGATGACATTTGGAGTTTCTGGAGGATCGAACTCAATTTCCCCAACATCTATCATATCTTGTATTTTATTTTTCAGGGCCCAGCAGTGATCTGCGTCATGTCCTGGACAGTTTGAGTGATAGGCACATGTTGCATCAGGGCGATAACTCGGAGAGGAAGTGTTGACATTCTTTGGAGGACCTTTTAATGTGATCAGATCTGCTTTTAGCAAATGCTGCAATGCCTGAGAGATTGGCATGTTGATTCTGGTGAAATTTCTTCTTGGTGCATCTGGTTGACGCGTATATTTTGGCTGTTGATCTTTTTGAGGCGCAGATGCGGAGATCAGAACTGCCCCTACAGATTGATGCTGCTCATTTTTGCGACCTTTCTGAATTTGCATTGTATTGACCTCATTTCTCCCGCTGATGGGCCTTTTTGTAGTACCAGAGGAGGAGCCTATTTGAATTTTTCCATTTTGAATGCCACTTTCGACACGTTCTCCGGTCAATATCAGGTCAGTGAAACCTGATGATGAGCTTCCCAGCAAATGACTATAGAAAGGGCCAGTTAAAGTGCCCATGAACATGTCGACTAGCTCGCGATCAGATAAGGGTGGTTGAACCCTTCCAGCCATATCTCTCCACTTTTGTGCATATCCTTTGAAACTTTCTTTTGGTGCCATGGACATGCCCCTTAGTTGAGTACGGGTTGGTGCAAGATCAACATTGTATTGGTACTGTTTGTAAAAAGCAGCAGCTAATTCTTCCCAAGTATGAACCTTGGTATTTTCCAGCTGGTAGTACCACTCGAGTTGTGTACCCGACAGACTTTCTTGGAAGAAGTGAATCCACAATTTGTTATCTGTTGTATGAGGTTGTATCTTCCTCACATAGGATCTCAGATGTAGTTTTGGGCAAGAAACTCCATCATATTTTGCAAAGACAGGAACTTTGAATTTTGGAGGGATAACAACATCCGAGATGAGTCCCAGATCATTGAAATCTAAGCCAGGTATTTTTTGTATCTCCATAGCTTTCATACGTTCTTCCAGCTGTTGGTACTTGTCATCATCCGGTTCGTCCCCAGAATGATCATCTTCTTCATTGGAAGAGAGAGAGGGTTTAGCAGAACCCTGGTTGCTGTGATTGTCTCCTTGTTCATCATCACCGACTGTTTCAGGGATCGGTGGCTTTTTGAACTTTTTGACTGGGATTTTGATCTTCCTTTTCAGGTGACTCAAGCCTACAGATCCTTTGGGCTTCTTTTTCTTCTTGATCATCAGGGCTTTCAGTTCTTGTTGCCCCTTTGCCAGTTCTAGAATTGCCACTTGAACTTGGGCATTCTGTGCTTCGAGATTCTTGATGCTCATTTCAGATTCCATCTCTTCTGACTGAAATAAACAGCGAGAAGATGAGAAATCCGTCATGTGAACCTGTTATGCAATGTGTATGAATGGATGCAATGTATATGCAATGTATATGAATGCAATATATATGAATGCAATGTATGTGAATGCAATGTATATGAATGCAATGTATGTGCAATGTTTTCAAGGATCTTAGAGTTTAGATTTGTTAAAACAAAGAAGAAACAAACATTAGTTAAACAATTTATTTCTTTTTTTTTGCTTTTTTTTCTTTGCCTCATTTGGGCTTACAAAACAGAAATAAAGGAAATGAATGATCCCTCAGGTCTCCCATGGACGCTTTCTCTTTGCCCCCAGGAATGTGTTGATCCGCTGTTCTTCTTGCAGTTGTCCGGTGAGCTCCAATATCCTTCTCTCATAGTCTTGATAGTGTGCTCTGAAGGTGTCTCTTTCCTCTTTTAGTTGAACCCAAGATTTTTGCAACTCTTCTAGGTCAGTTGGCATATCCGGGTGTAGAATAACGTGGGGTTCGTCTCCTTCGACCTCTGGCTCAATAGTCACAGGTAGAATGGCGGGATATGGCATGATGAGTTTCTGAGCATGAGTACGGACCCATCTGAGGTAAGGTTCCATAGGGATAGAATTCCATTGCCCCAAAGTTTTGCTTTCTATTCTATAGACACTGCCCCATGCATGTATGAACCTTCGTCGGTGTCTATGAGAATCATTCTCGTAATCAAACATAATGTCACGGATAATCATGTCATGAGGACCGTTGCTCCTTGCATATCCGAATTGGCGTAGAGCCAAAGAGGGATTGTAAGTGATGCCCCCTTTGATGCCAAGGAGTGGCACATTAGGGTACTCTCCACAATGATCAATGATAGTAATGTCTCTTTGAAAGAAGTTGTTCCACCGGATATCTGAATGAGACAAAGACATAATCCTGCGAGACCATTGCATTCTTTGTTCATTTCTCAACACTGATCGGGGAAGATGAAATGTAAACCACCTAGCCAGTAGTGGTATACAGCACATAAGAGTTCCTCGTTTCTTCATGGTACGAGTGTGTAGAGAATGTAGAATGTCTCCCAGCAATGTTGGTACCGGGTTACGGGTTAGGAAAAGGTTGATGATGTGTACACTTATGAACTGGTCGGGATTAGGGAATAAAACCAACCCATAGATCAAAAGGGCCACAACCTCCTCAAAAGCTGGATAACTTTTGTTTTCTAGTAGTAATCGAGCCTTTTCCATTAAGAACTTAGCAAGCAAACCCTTAACTCCACTCTTTGTTTCCCAATTGGACTCGATTTCTGATTTTCGCAAATGTAAAGCAGCAGCAATGACTTCAGGTTTTGGAATCCTTTCCAAACCAGTGAAAGGTAATTGATTTCGAACAGGTAATCCAATTAGTTCAGAGAATTCTTCCAAAGTGGGTACCAACTGGTAATCAGGAAAGGTAAAGCAATGATGTTCAGGGTCAAAGAACTGGAACAGGACCCGTATCATGTCTTCTTCAAATTTTGAGGTAACCAAATGGAGTAGGTGACCATGCCTTTCGGTGAATTGAACATTCCTGGGGAATTCTGATACTAAGTCTTTTAGTTCAGATGGTACCGTTGAGATGTTGATTCGGATGTAATCTCTGGTGGCGGGAGCCATTACCTGTAAATAAACAAAGGTAAACTCTTTGATCCTTGAAGTGCTTAGTGAGAAAATGATATGCTTATGATGCTTATGATGTCAAACATGTGGCACACAAAAACAAATCAAACAATAGCCTTAGGCTTAAAGGCCTGCATGGAGCTGATAGGTGATACCCTCCCCACTGAAGTTGAGTTGGTAAAAACCTGTCCTAGAATAGTATTCGGGTTCTATGATCCTTGGAGGTAACATCTCAATACGGCGCTCGAGCGGCCGATCAAAATATTCCTCGAGGATAACTAACTTCGATCAATTTCAAAGCTAGCCACTTAATAGGCCACAAGTCAAGTTCAACTAAAAGGTTCTAAGACAAATTAGTGTTTAATGACATTTCGGAAGCCTGATATACTCCTTGATCGTTTTCAAGGGACATCAGTATAAACCAAAGTATCGCACTAACGATGAATACCAGATCAACCGTATCGGTACATGCCGTACAGTTTCCTTGGTCTATTGTCATATACTTAAGGTATCTCGAGATTCGGGTTAGAATCTTCCACACAAGCAAAATACCCAAACAAACCTTTGAAAAATAGAGCAATCAAGTCAAACAATTGAAAACATCGAAGTGATCTATTCTCTTAAGGTAACCCCTTTTGAAAACATTTTGTTTTTTGAAAGTAAGTCCCCAGCAGAGTCGCCAGTTCTGTGGACCTCCGTTTTCGGCCATACCTCTCGCGGAGAGATACGTGAACTGACTCTTTTTATTGTTTCTGCTTTCGCATTTTGAAAATTCAGAGAGTCGCCACCGACCTTTTATTTTATCCAATTAAGGAAAGGTTTATAAAAGAAACAGAAAAAAGACCTTTAAGAAATTCTGGGTAAGGGGGTAGGTTATACAAAGGGAAGGTGTTAGCACCCTTTGTATCCATGGTTATCCATGGACTCTTTAGTTTGCTTAGCTCACTTTTTTTCGATCACTTTTCAATTGCTTTAAAATGCTCATATGTGGTTTCAAATACCTTTGTAAATTGAATTTGTAATGATCCTTGTGCGGATGTATACAAAGTGTTTTTTATCTTTCAAAAGATGTTTTTTTTTGAAAAAAAGAACGTTAACTTCGTAATGATCCTCGTTTGGATATATACAAAGTATTGTCTTTTTGGAAAGTTTTATTTTGAAAAACAACAGTGTATGAGAATTTTGTTTGTTTTGATTTGAGCAAGCAAATTAGGAGGTCTACCCTGAGTTGTAAGGTCTTTATCCTATTTCCTTTAAAATTCTATCCTTTCACCGGATACAAACAAAAGGTTCGATTTTGTACTCGAAACAGTAGAATTTTGACTTTGATTTTGAAAAGAATGAGAAGGGATTACCTTAGGAGGTGCAAGTGTGATTGTGTTTGAATTCAGATATTTTATCTTTTGGAGTTAGTGATCTAACGGTTCAATTTTATCTTTGACATACACGCAGTTTATATGTGCTGGAATTTAAAATGCGGAAATGTGAAATGCGGAAAGTAAATCTACGCTATTACATCGATTTGCAGGAAATGTAAACTACGCCTATTTACATAGATTTGACAACCTATACATTTATCTAGGAATTTAAATAGCAAGAAAATAAAGAAATGTTTTTGGATTTTTTATGATTTATTTTAATTATGATTAATGCATGATTAATTTAATTAAAATGAGGAAAAGGTGGAAATAAAATTTAAACCTAAAAATTAAGTTCAAGATATGTTCAAAATGTTTGCTAATTAATTTTAAAACAAAACTAATTTTTTTTGAATTTTTGAAATTGATTTGAAATTTATTAAGTTAATTAACACATAATTATGCAAATAATTACACAAATAATTAAAACTTAAAGAGAAAATTATTCAAAATATGTACAAAATTAGCTTATAATATATAAACAATATTTAATATGAAGAACAAATTTTTTTATGATTTTTTGATTGGTTAAAATAATTAAAAAGCAAATATATAAATATAAACTAATTAATTATGCAAAATATTGAAATTATGAAGAAAAATAAAATATTTTTATGTTAGAAAATAAAATATTATTTTAGAAACTTAAAAATATTTTTTGTGTATTTTTTGGATTTTTGAAACTATTTTTAATTAATTTTGCAAGAAAATTAAAATAAAATAGAAAAATAAATAAGCAGTGATCAGATGTGGTGGGTTATAGAGTCTATAGCATGGACTGGCAAGGCTAGAGCGTTGGATGAGGAGATTAATGAAATCAGATGGTGGAAGGCCTGAAGGCGTATGACACGTGATATACCTGCAGCACACTGGATTAGAAAAATTAAATTTAAAAAAGCGCGCGCGTGTGAACCAATGGGGTGAAGACACGTCTTCGTCTTCATCCTCCAGACACCACTTTTAACAGCGCTTTTATGCAAAAGCGCTGTAATTGATGAACCCTAAATCTGCAAAAATAGCGAACAGGGGTAAACGTGCATAGAAATTAGGCGCGATAGGTCCATTCAATTCGTCTTGTTCCACTGAATTCAACCATGCCCTTAATTTGTTCTAATTTTGGCTCTAACTAAAAACCCTAAATTTGAACTAGAAAACCCTAAAATGGTAGATTCGTGTGCAAGCATCCAAAACTCAATTAAACTTCCCGAAATGATCTACACATCAAACTAAGTTCAAATATATGTCTACATCTTGCTAAGCATGCGTGGATTACGAGATACAAGTTGATTCTAGTTCGAACCAATCGTGACCTGTAGTACTTGGCTAAGTGAGTTTCAAGACTTGAAAATGATTGGAATATGTTCAGTGATGCTTGAGGAAGATGTTTGAATGCTTAGTTTGTATTGAAAATGACTTAAACTTAAAATTCGAATTTCAAGTTTCTTTGAAAAAATTAAGTGATTACAAGTGTGTTACAAGTAGAAGTTTGGCTCTAATTTCGTGCTCTTTTTTTGTGAAGTGTTTGGAAGTGTTTATTTGTATTGATATTGATTGGAAATATGAAAATGAAAATTACAAAGTTTGGAGATTTTTGTGAGAATTTTGTGAGTTTTCTTGCTATCTCCCTTTGCTATTTCGTGCCCCCTTTTGTTGTTGGAGTATGCTAGCCTTTATATAAGCCATGGAGTGCTTAAAAACTAAGCTAAGAAGCCTTAATTGTCTTTGTTGAATTTTTTACTTTCAAGCTTAAAATTCAAGCAACCATTGCTTGATTTTTCCACACTCTTGCTCTAGGCTTTCCTTGTATCTTCCTTGCTGCATAATTGAAGATTCCTTGGTGGCTTTAGCTTAGAAAATAAGCTATCCATTATCCTTCCATTTTTCCTTTTTATTTAATCTTAAAATAAGATAAAATCAAGCCAAAAATGGATAAAAAATGGTGTGGGCTTTGTCTTCGTCGTGGGAGGCCCATAATATCATGGCAAACATGTTTGAACCATGAAAACTTGGCCCCATTTGGAAAAAATACATTTTTGAGCAATGTTGGTTTTATGCATTTTCCCAAAATTTAGCCAACTTCAACAAGGTGTAAATCCCTCAATTTTTGTCATATGAAGGAGATATTGCACTTTTTGGAAACCTCAAAGAGTCCTCTAACCAATTTCTTTGGTCTCATGTCAAAATGATTTTTGATGCTCCTTGTGTGTCCTTTTGAAAAAAGTGTCTTTTTGTTGACTTTGAAAATGACCTGTAATGTCTTTGTTCATATTTTTCAAATGGTGAATGTAATGACCATGGGATCAATCGCATTTGAAAGATAATTGAATTTCCTTCAAAATGATCTTTGGTTTGAATTTTTTGGATGAAGGATGAGGGAGTTATGGTCAGTCAAAGTTCAGTTGACTTTTTAGGAGAAAACCCTAATTTTGAATCTTAGGGTTTTGTTGATTTTTGATCTTTCCTTGATGAATTATGATCATCCAATGATCAAATGATGAATCCTTTGACAAAATATGGATGTTGACAAAAAATTTCATTTTTGATTGTCTGTTGACTTTTTTGGTCAAACGGGTCGTCTGTTGACTGTTTGAGCTGCTGACGGTGCGTCTAAGTGAATTGAAGTCTGAAAATTTGTGTGATGGTAATTTGAGATATATGGATGTCCATGAAATCCATTTGAGGTCTCAAAAACTTGTTTCTCCTGTAAAAACAAGAAAACCCTAGTCAGGGACTGTTTGTGTAGGAGACAGTTAAGCGTACCTGATTTTTGTGCAGTACTGAGTCTCTGCTAATCATGTGATATTCAGAAGACTTCTAGGACAAAAATCTTGGAATTTTGAAATTGCAATAGATTGATTTGATTGATGGTACAAAACACTGGGAATTGTACTGCCAGCAGTTTGACTGTCAACTGACTGTTCAGGCATTAATGCAGCAGTTAGAGTGAAAAATCAACAGTCAAAGTTAATTTTATTTTTGTTGTTTTTTTTTGTTTTATATGAAAGATGAAAGTTTATTTACATGACTTGTTAAAAAACACAGACATAATAAATAACTATTATTTACTGTTACCAGTACAGTCTGAATTTCCTGATTCTGCGCCTGCAAAAGATTTAACTCTGTACCAATTGTGTCAGTACTATTTATCTGTAAATAAATAAATAGCATGTGTGAAGTAATAAACAGTATTTGGCGTTTGCGTAAGAATAAATTCAACTGCAAGCCAAAATACTGTATAAGAAAAATTCTAAAAACTAAGTATTTCACATGTCAGGATATTTATTGAAATAAAAATCCATGATTATATGAGACTCTTAATTTTTAGATTGGAGTTTTCTTGAAAAAAGATGCGGGCAAATTTTGGGGTATAACAGTTTTGCTGAATGCTATCTCTCATGCTGAGTATGAGAAGATATCTAACAGGGAAACGGCTTATGATATATATGAGTCATTGAAAATGAACCATGAGGGAAATGCTCAAGTCAAGGAGACTAAAGCTCTTGCTCTAATCCAGAAATATGAAGCCTTCAAGATGGAGGATGATGAAGACATTGAGAAGATGTTTTCAAGATTTCAAACTCTGACTGCTGGATTAAGAGTTCTGGACAAAGGCTACACCAAGGCTGATCATGTAAAGAAGATCATCAGAAGCTTGCCCAGAAGATGTGGCCCAATGGTGACTGCATTCAAGATTGCGAAGAATCTGAATGAAGTTTCTTTGGAAGAGCTGATCAGTGCCCTGTGGAGTCATGAGATTGAACTTGACGCAAATGAACCTCAAAAGAAAGGTAAGTCTATTGCATTAAAATCTAATGTTAAAAAATGCACTAACGCTTTTCAGGCTAGAGAAGAAGATCCTGAAGAATCAGAATCTGAAGAAGAAGATGAACTGTCCATGATCTCCAGAAGGGTAAACCAACTCTGGAAGAGCAAGCAAAGGAAGTTCAGAGGCTTCAGAAGTTCAAAGAGATTTGAACGAGGAGAACGAGTGCAATGAGCCTGGACATTACAAGAACGAGTGTCCAAAACTTCAGAAGGAGAATCCCAAGAAGAAGTTTCATAAGAAGAAAAGTCTTATGGCAACATGGGATGATTCTGAATCAGAATCAGAATCAGACTCTGAAGGAGAGCAAGCCAACTTCGCGCTGATGGCTACAGAAGATGATGGATCAGAATCTACATCAGAATCAGATTCTGAAGAGGTATTTTCTGAACTATCTAGAGAAGAGTTAGTTTCCAGTCTAACAGAACTTCTGGAACTCAAGTCTCAGATTAGTATCAAATACAAGAAGCTGAAAAAGCTATTTGAATTTGAAACTAAGAAGCTTGAAGTGGAGAATTCTGAACTGAAGGAAAAAGTTTTAAATTTATCCAAAAATACTGGATCTCCTTCTGTCTCTGAAAAATCTACTCCAAGTCTGAACAATATTCTGAAAGAATATGACTTAAGTTTCAGAATGTTTTTATCTAGAAGTATTGGCAGAAGTCAACTTGCTTCTATGATATATGCTGTGTCAGAAAACAAAAGAGCTGGCATTGGTTATGAGGGTGAAATCCCATACAAGCTTGAATCTGTGGATGATATGAAAATATCATACAAGCCTCTGTATAACCAATTTAAATTTGGCCACTCCCATGATATTAGGCACACATCACTTGCTCAAAGCTTTAACACTGTTCACACCAAGAAGCATGTGACACATCCTAAGAAATATCATGCTGACAAACCTAAAGAATATCATGATGTTCCTCCTGTTAAATATTTTTCTAAACCCAAGTTCAATCAAAACTTGAGGAGAACTAACAAAAAAGGACCCAAGAAACTGTGGGTACCTAAGGAGAAGATAATTTCTGCTGCAAATATCCTTGGCGGCAAAGAGGACAAAAAGCAAAATGTCATGGTACCTGGACTCTGGGTGCTCGCGACACATGACGGGAAGAAGGTCTACATTCCAAGACCTGGTGCTTAAACCAGGTGGAGAAGTCAAGTTTGGAGGAGATCAGAAGGGCAAAATCATTGGCTCTGGAACCATAAGTCTTGGTAACTCTCCTTCCATAACTAATGTACTTCTTGTAGAAGGATTAACGCATAACTTATTGTCCATAAGTCAATTAAGTGACAATGGTTATGATATAATCTTCAATCAAAAGTCTTGCAAGGCTGTAAGTTAGAAGGATGGCTCAATCCTATTTACAGGCAAGAGAAAGAACAACATTTATAAGATTGATCTTTCTGATCTTGAGAAGCAGAAGGTGACTTGTCTTATGTCTGTTTCTGAGGAGCAATGGGTCTGGCACAGAAGATTAGGACATGCTAGTTTGAGAAAGATCTCTCAGATTAACAAACTAAATCTGGTCAGAGGACTCCCAAATCTGAAATACAAATCAGATGCTCTTTGTGAAGCATGTCAGAAGGGCAAGTTCTCAAGACCTGCATTCAAGTCTAAGAATGTTGTTTCTACCTCAAGGCCGTTAGAACTCTTGCACATTGATCTGTTTGGCCCAGTCAAAACAGCATCTGTCAGAGGGAAGAAATATGGATTAGTCATCGTTGATGATTATAGCCGCTGGACATGGGTAAAGTTCTTAAAACACAAGGATGAGTCTCATTCAGTGTTCTTTGAATTCTGCACTCAGACCCAAACTGAGAAGGAGTGTAAAATCATAAAGGTCAGAAGTGATCATGGTGGTGAATTTGAGAACAAATTCTTTGAGGAGTTCTTCAAAGAAAACGGTACTGCCCATGATTTCTCTTGTCCTAGAACTCCACAGCAAAATGGAGTTGTAGAACGAAAGAATAGGACTCTACAAGAAATGGCCAGAACCATGATCAATGAAACCAATATGGCTAAGCATTTCTGGGCAGAAGCAATAAACACTGCATGTTATATTCAGAATAGAATCTCTATAAGACCTATTCTAAATAAGACTCCTTATGAATTGTGGAAGAACAGAAAGCCCAACATTTCATATTTCCATCCTTTTGGATGTGTTTGTTTTATTCTGAACACAAAAGATCATCTTGGTAAGTTTGATTCTAAGGCACAAAAGTGTTTCCTTCTTGGATATTCTGAACGCTCTAAAGGCTACAGAGTATACAATACTGAAACATTGATTGTAGAAGAATCAATCAATATCAGGTTTGATGATAAGCTTGGTCTTGAAAAACCAAAGCAGTTTGAGAATTTTGCAGATTTTGATATTGATATATCAGAAGCAGTAGAACCAAGAAGCAAAGCTGCAGAAGCTGATAGTCTCAGAAGCAATGGATCAGAAGATCAAGTTGCTGCATCTTTAGAGAATCTCAGGATTTCTGAAGAGCCAACAGTCAGAAGATCACCTAGACTTGCTTCAGCTCATTCAGAAGATGTGATCCTTGGAAAGAAAGATGATCCCATCAGAACAAAGGCATTCCTTAAGAACAATGCAGAATGTCAATTAGGTCTTGTTTCTTTGATCGAGCCAACTTCTGTTGATCAAGCTCTAGAAGATCCAGACTGGATAATTGCCATGCAAGAAGAACTCAATCAGTTTACAAGGAATGATGTATGGGACTTGGTTCCTAGACCAAAAGGATTTAACATCATCAGCACTAAGTGGGTATTCAGAAACAGGCTAAGCGAGAAGGGAGAAGTGGTAAGAAACAAAGCCAGACTGGTTGCTCAAGGTTATAGTCAGCAAGAAGGAATTGACTACACAGAAACCTTTGCACCAGTGGGCAGGTTAGAATCTATTCGTCTATTAATTTCTTTTGCCACTCAACATAACATCACTCTTTATCAGATGGATGTCAAGAGTGCCTTCTTAAATGGTTATATAGATGAAGAAGTTTATGTCCATCAACCTCCTGGTTTTGAAGACTCCAAGTCTCCAAATCATGTTTTTAAATTAAAGAAATCATTATACGGATTGAAGCAAGCTCCTAGAGCTTGGTATGAACGTTTAAGTTCTTTCCTTCTGGAAAATGGTTTCACTAGAGGAAAAGTGGACACTAATCTTTTTTGTAAAATCTTTAAAAAGGATATTTTAATATGTCAAATATATGTTGATGATATCATCTTTGGAACATCTAATGCTACACTTGGAAAGGAGTTTGCTGAGTCTATGCAGGCTGAATTTGAAATGAGCATGATGGGAGAACTCAAGTATTTCCTTGGGATTCAAATCAACCAAACTTCTGATGGAACCTATGTTCATCAAACAAAGTATGTGAAAGAACTTCTGAAGAAGTTTAATCTTTCTGAAAGTAAAGAAGCCAAAACTCCTATGCATCCAACATGTGTCCTAGGTAAGGATGAGGTAAGTAAGGAGGTAGATCAGAAGTTGTACAGAGGTATGATTGGATCTCTTCTATACCTAACTGCTTCTAGACCTGACATTCTCTTCAGTGTTTGTTTGTGTGCTAGATTCCAATCAGATCTGAGAGAATCTCATTTAACTGCGGTTAAGAGAATTCTGAGGTATCTGAAAGGTACTACTAATGTTGGTTTAGTTTACAGAAGATCCAAAGATTACAACTTAGTAGGATTCTGTGATGCTGACTATGCTGGAGATAGAATAGAAAGGAAGAGTACTTCTGGAAGTTGTCAATTTCTTGGAAGTCACCTGATCTCATGGTACAGCAAGAAGCAAGCTACTATTGCCCTCTCAACAACAGAAGCAGAATATGTTGCTGCTGCTGGTTGTAGCACACAAATGCTCTGGATGAGAAGTCAGCTAGAAGATTATCAGATATATGAGAGTAACATTCCTATTTTCTGTGATAATACTTCTGCTATATGTTTATCTAAGAATCCTATCTTACATTCAAAAGCTAAACATATTGAGATTAAACATCATTTCATAAGGGACTATGTTCAGAAGGGTGTTATATCTTTAAACTTTGTGGATACAGACCATCAGTGGGCTGATATCTTTACAAAACCCCTTGTTGAAGATAGGTTTAAGTTCATTCTGAAGAATATCAGTATGGATTTATGCCCAGAATGAGAAGATGAGAAGATCTTATGTATGAGTATCTTCTGAAATGAGATCGGATTAGTCTTTTATAAGAAGTTCTGATTGTGATCAATTAGAAGTTGTGATTCTGTTATTACTAACGTTTCATTGTCTAAGTTGACTCAGAATCTCTTTAAAAGTAAAACAGCTGTAACTGGCTATCCAGATGGTAAACACGTGTTCACTATTTCTGGAAAAGCGTGCGTGCAGTTGAGGGGACGCCTACTTAGGTAACTGTTTTATCACTTCATTTGTCATAGTTTCTCTCTCCTCGTGTCACGTAACATTAAATGCTATTCATCATTTCAGTTTATTTTTTTTCTTTTATATTCTTCAAATGCTTCTTTTCCCTCTTATATTTCTCTTTCTTGCATTCAGTTTCCTTTTTGCTATATCTCTCTCTCTCTTTGCATTCATATCATAAACCCTAGCGGTTCTCACTATCTGCAAAGTCACCATGAATCCTTCGTCAAGCTCACCAAATCAAGAAACTGACCGCAAACAAAAGAGAATGGCATCTGATGAACCTGAAAACAAACCAAAACGGGTAAGGATCACCTACGATCCTCTCAAGGTGAATCCTTTTGAAGCTATGATGTCTGGAAACTACTCTAGACGTGTGTATCAACCCCTTGAAGGTATCCCTGAATCACCTTCCTCTTCACAGACCTCCACCACCTCTTCTTTTTCTTTCACCTCTCTGGAACCACCATCTTCACCATCTGATATCCTTTCTCCCTCTACCCATCTCACAGATATCTCCTCACCGCTCTCACACCCTTTTCCCACCAGAACACCTAACCCCTACAGTTTTGTGTTTCCTGACTCCAGATTCACTGTCAACCCTCCAACACCTACCACTCATTCTTTTCTAGAGCTTTTACACTCAGATGTAAATAGCTGGTTGGAGATTCTGGGTGCTGCTCACCTTAATCATTTGGATGAGTATGCTACCTGCAACCTCTAGGAAGCCTTTCGCCAGGATTTTCTGGTTAGGGATACGGATGTCCAGAGAATGATCATGACTGAAGCACCTGGGGCTCGTGGTCGTCTCTTGGAAGTTGGTGAAAGCAGCTATCACCATCTCATCAGGAACAGAAGAGTTCTTGAAGAGAGGATACCTGCAGATGAGATGGTAGAAGAAAATCCCTGCAGAGACATCGTGGTATGGAGACCAAGGTATCTTGTGCTGACTGGAGATTTTCAATGGTTGTTTGATTGGTTCAGAATGAACCCTTCTGAAAGTGCTCCTCACATGGTCTTTCCAGAAGTGGTTTATCCTGCTGAAGTTGCTGGTCCTACTCCTCCAACAAACCTAGCAGCTATTCTTCAGGCGTTGGAAGTTGGAGCTTCTGAGTTGCCTGAACCAGAATATGCTGAGGCTGCTCCTGAGTCAGACTCAGATGTTGAGATGGAAGATACAGAAGCTGAAGACCTCCCAGAAGATCGTCCTGCTGAGATTGCTGTCCCTGTTGGCAGAAATTCTGGTGCTTCTTCTTTTGGTGTACCCTCAGCTCTGATGGAGACCTTGGAAGCTCTGCAAGAAGCTGAGTTTCGCTCATTCATGGCAAGGCAAACTGCAAGCACTGACGGGGTTCATGACATTCTGGCGCAGATTTTGTCTAAGCTAGGGTCTTAGTCTTTGGTCTTTGTAGTTTTCTTTCTTTGATTGCATCTGTTTCTTTCCTTTGTCGTTTTCTACATCTGAATCTTTTATTTTCTTTTTGATGTTATGACAAAAAGGGGGAGAAAATATATGATAAATGATCTGATTAATATTATCAGTTACCGGGTAAAAAGGCCCCACATTACTAACAGAACTTGCAAAGTTCTATTCTTTAAGATGTGTTGTTGCAGGAGAAGCAACAAGATGAATCAAGTTCTTGGATTCTTGAAGCAAGCTGAGTGCTATGAAGCTTCAGAATCAGAATCAGAAGCAAGAAGGAAGAATGTTCAGATATTCTAATGATAGAATATGATCTGAAACATTATGTCTATTTGTTCTGATACATTCTATATGGCTCTGATACATATTATGTGTTCTGAAACATATTCTATGTTCTGACTCATTCATGCTGACTTTTGTCGTTTAGTTTTGTTCTGTAACATTTCAGGATGTAGAGATGCTCTGATGATGCTCTGGTACATTCAACAATGTTCTGATACATTCTAGCATGAAGTGATGAAAGAAGAAATTCAAGCTCTGAAGCTGTCCCAATGGAAGCAAGAATCAGAAGCTGTGGATGTTCTGAAGATCTAAAGAAATTCAAGTTCTTAAGCTGTCCGATGGAAGCAGAAGTCAGAAGCTGTGAATGTTTTGAAGATCAAAGAAATTCAAGTTCTGAAGCTGTCCGATGGAAGCAGCAATCAGAAGCTGTGAATGTTCTGAGGATCTAAAGAAATTCAATGTTCTGAAGCTGTCCTATGGAAGCAGAAATCAAAAGTCATGAATGTTCTGAAGATCAAGCACTGTGAACATCTCTACTGAAATACTCAGGGAAGTCTTTTATTATTAAAATTCTTCTAGTATTAATTTCAGGGGGAGATTATTCATCTCAGGGGGAGATTGTTAATCTCAGGGGGAGACACATTCACATGCTTATACTATAGCTGTATAATTTATCTTTAGCCGTATGGTCTTTCTGATCGCAAATTCATATCATTTATATATGTTTTTGTCATCATCAAAAAGGGGGAGATTGTTAGAACAAGAATTGTTCTGATCAATAATCTTAGTTTTGATGATAACAATGTATATGAATTTTGCTCAAGATAATGTGGTACTCTAATACATTGCAATTTCCCTTTCAGGAAATATATAAAGAGTATGCACAAATCAGCGCTCAGAAGCTTTGACTCAGAAGGTTCAGCATGCAACATCAGAACATGGTCTGGCAAGACATCAGAAGATGGTCAAGGCAGAATCAGAACATGGGTCTATGGAAGCATCAGAAGAACTTGAGATCAGAAGCAGAAGCACTGAAGTTCTCATGGTATCACGCTCAGAAGCACTTCAAGGTCAGAAGACAAGAAGATGCTATGCACCAAGCTGTCTGACTCTGATGATATTCAAACGTTGTACACACAAACATCAGATCAGAAGAAAGTACATGTGGCAGGCTACGCTGACTGACAAAAGGAACGTTGGAAGCTATTAAAGGCAACGTCAGTAGACACAGCGTGAACAAGGCTCGAGGTAGTTGACAAAACAGTGAAACATTAAATGCAATGCTGTACGGAATACGCAAAGCATTAAATGCTCCCAACGGTCATCTTCTCAAGTGCCTATAAATATGAAGTTCTGATGAGAAGCAAGGTTAACAATTCTGAAAGAACTTATTCTGAAAAACTTGCTGAAACGCTGTTCAAATCAAAGCTCAGAAACTTCATCTTCATCAAAGCTCACTACATTGCTGTTGTAATATATTAGTGAGATTAAGCTTAAACTTTAAGAGAAATATCACTGTTGTGATTATAGCTTTTCAGAAGCATTGTAAAACTCTTATTTGATTACATTAATTTGTAAGTAACTAGATTGATCAAGTGTTGATCAGGATACTCTAGGAAGTTTTAGCTTGTGTCTAAGCAGTTGTAATTAGAGTGATCACGTGGTGGTCAGGATACTCTAAGAAAGTCTTAGCTTGTGTCTAAGCATTTGTTCCTAGAGTGATCAGGTTGTGATCAGGATACTCTAGAAGACTTAGTCGTGGGCTAAGTGGAAAACCATTGTAATCTGTTGCGATTAGTGGATTAAATCCTCAGGTGAGGTAAATCACTCCGTGGGGGTGGACTGGAGTAGTTTAGTTAATAACGAACCAGGATAAAAATAACTGTGCAAATTGCTTTTATCGTTCAAGTTTTTAGACTACACTTATTCAAACCCCCCCCCCCCCTTTCTAAGTGTTTTTCTATCCTTCAACGCTGACTGACAAAAGGAACGTTGGAAGCTATTAAAGGCAACGTCAGTAGACACAGCTTGAACAAGGCTCAAGGTAGTTGACAAAAGCGTGAAACATTAAATGCAATGCTGTACGGAATACGCAAAGCATTAAATGCTCCCAACGGCCATCTTCTCAAGTGCCTATAAATATGAAGTTCTGATGAGAAGCAAGGTTACCAATCCTGAACGAACTTATTCTGAAAAACTTGCTGAAACGCTGTTCAGCTCAAAGCTCAGAAACTTCATCTTCATCAAAGCTCACTACATTGCTGTTGTAATATATTAGTGAGATTAAGCTTAAACTTTAAGAGAAATATCACTGTTGTGATTATAGCTTTTCAGAAGCATTGTAAAACTCTTATTTGATTACATTAATTTGTAATTAACTAGAGTGATCAAGTGTTGATCAGGATACTCTAGGAAGTCTTAGCTTGTGTCTAAGCAGTTGTAATTAGAGTGATCACGTGGTGGTCAGGATACTCTAAGAAAGTCTTAGCTTGTGTCTAAGCATTTGTTCCTGGAGTGATCAGGTTGTGATCAGGATACTCTAGAAGACTTAGTCGTGGGCTAAGTGGAAAACCATTGTAATCTGTTGCAATTAGTGGATTAAATCCTCAGGTGAGGTAAATTACTCCGTGGGGGTGGACTAGAGTAGTTTAGTTAACAACAAACCAGGATAAAAATAACTGTGCAAATAGTTTTTTTATTTTTCAAGTTTTTAAACTACACTTATTCAAACCCCCCCTTTCTAAGTGTTTTTCTATCCTTCAGTGAAGATTGTCAAGATCAATGTTGAGATTTGAAGTATTGAGATCAGAAGTAGTTGTGCCTACATCGTCCTACATATACAAGATAAAACGAATACTTAGCAATTGAAGTTAAGAATGAAGAATTGTTACAGTATAGAATTCAATACCTTGGTTGGGACGTTATCTGGGCTTGAGTTATGACTTTCAACAACTGGGATATTACCAGTAGTTTTTAAAGGTGACTCATTAGAAGATATCTTATCACTCAATGAAGTAAGCTTTGAAGTCCCAAATACCTTTCCTTTAGTTGAAGGAATAGCGACCTTGTGTCTTTTCTTTGCAGCTTGTCTAGTACGAGGAGGAGATTTGTCCTCTTCATCTGAAGCACTGGTGTTGGAAACCTTCCGTTTCGAAGGTGTCGGAGACTTCGAACTCTGAGAATATTCACATTGAACAAAGTGAATGATATTCAGAATGAATGCACAAATTATAATGAAAAATGTGTAGGCGTACCGTTGGCTTTTTTCCAGTGGTGGCAGAGTCACTCCCACTTGCTCTGTTGCTTTTCGAGGCTCCAGCATCCTTTTGCGCAGCTGCCTCCTTGATAGTTCTCTTTCGACCTACAGCTGTGAACAAGAACAAAAGTTAATCTATAAGTAAGGAAAGAAATTTAATCGAAGGATTGTCCAGACCCCAACCTTCAGGTATTGGAGTCAAAACACGAACGTGTTCAAGACTTATTTGAAGATGTCCCTTGAAAGTATCCAAGGTGTGCTTAGTCGGAACCACCCGTTCAGCACGTTTTTTAGTTTGTTCGTGAAGGATTTTGGTGACATTCCCACACACAAACCAGTCTGGAAAAGGAGGACTTAGAGCCACACCAAAATCAGCACTAGGCAGTGGAGGGAATTTTGGAGGATTAAGTTTGAAAGTCACTTCATAACGTAGTTCAGGTCGAACGTACGTGGGCAATTTCAGCTTATCCAGTTTAGTAGAAAATTTTTCACGTAAAGTAACCGCAGCTTCACGAACGGTCCGACTAAGGTCATCAGGCCTGTAGATAGTTTCAAAGAATTTTTGAAAGGCTTGAATTTCTTTAATGTGAGTCGAAGTACCTTTTTTGAATTTTGCCTGCACATCAGCAAAAGCTTCAGTTAGTTCCTGAGAAAGGCTTTCAGCGTCGAAGATTTGTTTAGTATAATATTATGTCCACCATTGATGAAAATCTATGGTAGAGTAAAAGGCAGGCTCGAAGAAGATTGGAGAGAGGGTCGTGATACCGACATATTTGGAGATTTTGGATTCATACTCCTCTTCAGATAAATGCATAGTGTGCAAACACATGTGATTCCTCTTATCATACATGCATTTTGGTTTAAGTTGAACCAATCCAAATTGCCTTGAAACAAGATTCGGTTGGTAGCAAAGGAGACAGCAATGACTCTTAGGGATCATAACCGATGATACAACAACTTAGGCGTTAAAAAAGCCTCCCAGATAACCATAGAATCAGCTTGTTGGTCTGGAGTAGTTGCTGGGAATTCTCGGGTAAACCATTCGGGACCTACTTTCCTCTTTACAAATGGGGCCATAGAAGGACTGAACTGGTAACGTCTAGCGAACATCATCATGTACGCTTGGAAAGTCTCGTGAAGCTTTCCTGATTCTTCTTTGGGGGTTAGGTGAGCTAGACTAGTCCCTTCGAATGTTCGATTCTTGATTGCCGTCTCTTCTTCATCCACAATACCTTTATACGGGAGATGTGCTTCGAAAGTGGCATTGAGTCATAGCTACAACAACCAGAAGGGGCCAGCAAAAAGGAGAGATCCTGTTTGGTAGTTCTTGACAAGATCTGTTGCTTCGCCAAGATTCTCGTAAAGGAATCCTAGAATTAACTGGCTTAAGTTTAACTTTTACCCAACGTTTATCTGGTTAACCATACAAAGATACCTCTTCGCCACTTGGATGGACCTAGAACAAAAAACGCATCTTGAAAGCCAGAGTGCTAGAAACGTGATATGCTCTTCATCTGTGACTTTAGTGGTTGATTGAACATGGTATCTCTGGATGAAGGCAGTGTAGGTGACTTTTACTTTGTTGAACTGGATGGTGTCAGTATCTATGAAGTTGGGCTCGAAAATTTCTCCAGTTGGTTAAAGCCCTGTGATAGCGGCTATATCGAAGAGAGTGGGGGTAATCATTCCACAAGGAAGGTGGAAGGTATTGTGAGAAGCATCCCAAAAATATACTGATGCTACTAACATGGTTTGGTTATATTCTAAGCCTGTTTTGGATAGTTGAATTAGATCATAAATCCCTAATTCCTTCCAAAATGAAGCCTTTTTGCTTTCTACCTTAGTCAGCCAAGCATAATATAGGTCAGGATCCTTTGCTAAAGGGATTGATCTAAAAACTTTTAGGAAGTTGGTTGCATAGTTCAACCTAATTTTCTCTAAAGCTACACTGGTTTCAGTCGAATCATCATCTACATTGGTAGTTTCGGCTAGGATTGGGTTACCATCTTCATCTATTTTGTTCTTGCTAAGCAAGGGCCTAGTATTATAATACGCAAGGAAAAATTTACCCAGAGAAGGGTTATTTCCTCCAGATAAAGGACCCATAAAGGCATGAGTTTTCCCAGAGAGTTCAAAAGGAATGATTACCTGAGAAGCGTAGATAGCGCGAGTTTCTGCTGCATTTGGGTCTGGAATGTGTTGTTGGTTCCCTATATGTGTGGGATGTTGAAGCTTTTGAATGGGTTGGAGAGCATTTGAAGAAGACGCCATGGATGTGTTTGTTTCAAGAACTAGGTTAAAGACCAAAGAGGATTTCTTTTTCTGTGATGATCGCAAAAGGATAAAAGATGGAGTTGTGTGAAGGCAAAGGGTTAAGTATTTAAAGGTTTAGTAGAAATATTTTCAAATCTTTTGGGTAAAGGTCAAAAGACACGCGGCAAGCGGTGATTTAATCCAACGGTGGTCGAATAGTTGTTAGCCTTACTCCTAGTATATAGTGTTAGAACAAGAATTGTTCTGATCAATATTCTTACTTTTGATGATAACAATGTATATGAATTTTGCTTGAGACAATGTGGTACTCTAATCCTATGCAATTTCCATTTCAGGAAATATATAAAGAGTATGCACAAAATCAACGCAAGAAGCACTGACTCAGAAGGTTCAGCATGCAACATCAGAACATGCTCTGGCAAGACATCAGAAGATGGTCAAGCAAAATCAGAACATGGTCTATTGAAGCATCAGAAGAACTTGAGATCAGAAGCAGAAGCACTGAAGTTCTCATGGTATCACGCTAGAAGCACTTCAAGGTCAGAAGACAAGAAGATGCTCTGCACCAAGCTGTTATGACTCTGATATATTCAAACGTTATATCTACAAAGATCAGATCAGAAGCAAGTACAAGATGGCAGGTTACGCTGACTGACAAAAGGAACGTTAGAAGCTATTAAAGGCAAAGTCAGTTAAAGCAGAAAAAGCAAGGCTCGAGGTAGTTGACAAAAAAGTGAAACATTAAATGCAATGCTGTACGGATCACGCAACGCATTAAATGCTCCCAACGGTCATCTTCTCAAACGCCTATATATAGAAGTTCTGATGAGAAGCTGAATACAACACTTTGCGCAAACATACAAAAATGCTGTCAAATTCAAAAGCTCTCAAACTTCATCTTCAACCTCACTTCATTACTGTTGTAATATCTTAGTGAGATTAAGCTTAAACTTTAAGAGAAATATCACAGTTGTGATTATTGCTTTTTAAGAAGCATTGTATAACTCTTGTAAGAATTTGTTTACATTCATTTGTAAAGAACTAGAGGAGATCAAGTTGTGATCGGATTCTCTAGAAAGTCTTAGAGGGTATCTAAGCATTGTGTTCCTAGAGTGATCAGGTTGTGATCAGAATATTCTAGAAGACTTAGAGGGTATCTAAGTGGAAAACCATTGTAATCAACATTGATTAGTGGATTAAATCCTCAAGTGAGGTAAATCACTCTAAGGGGGTGGACTGGAGTAGTTTCGTTAACAACGAACCAGGATAAAAATCATTGTGCAATTGTTTTTATCTTAAGAGTTTTTAAAGTACACTTATTCAACCCCCCCCCCCCCCCTTTCTAAGTGTTTTTTTATCCTTCAATTGGCATCAGAGCGCCGGTTCTAAGGTGCAAGCACTTAACCGTGTTTAGAAAAGATTCAGGAAGAGAAAAACGCTAAGACAAGATGGTTGAAACTCCACCACCTACATCTACATCTGGCTCTGCTGAGCAATATAATGGAAATGGTAACAATGGCTACACTAGACCACCAGTATTCGATGGTGAAAACTTTGAATATTAGAAAGACAAACTTGGAAGTTACTTTCTTGGTTTAGATGGTGACTTATAGGATCTTCTGGTGGATGGTTACAAACATCCCGTGAAAGCTAGTGGTGTAAAGCTCTCAAGACAAGAGATGAGTGATGATCAAAAGAAGCAATTCAAAAATCATCATAAGTGTAGGACTGTTTTGCTGAATGCTATCTCTCATGCTGAATATGAGAAGATATCTAACAGGGAAACTGCCTATGATATATATGAATCATTGAAAATGACTCATGAAGGAAATTCCCAAGTCAAGGAGACCAAAGCTCTTGCCTTGATCCAGAAATATGAAGCCTTCAAGATGGAGGATGATGAAAACATTGAGAAATTGTTCTCAAGATTTCAAATGCTAACTGCTGGATTAAGAGTTCTTGACAAGGGATACACCAAGGCTGATCATGTCAAGAAGATCATCAGAAGCTTGCCAAGAAGATGGGGTCCTATGGTGACTGCTTTCAAAATTGCCAAGAATCTGAATGAAGTCTCTCTTGAAGAATTGATCAGTGCTCTGAGGAGTCATGAAATTGAGCTTGACGCTAATGAACCTCAGAAGAAAGGTAAGTTTATTGCGTTAAAATCTAATTATAAAAAATGTACTAACGCATTTCAGGCAGAAGAACAAGATTCTGAAGAATCAGAATCAGAAGAAGAAGATGAATTGTCCATGATCTCCAGAAGGGTAAACCAACTCTGGAAGAGCAAGCATAGGAAGTTCAAGAAATTCAAAAGTTCTAAGAAGCTTGAACGAGGAGAATCTTCTGGAAGCAGAAGATCTGACAAGAAGATGGTCACATGCTATGAATGCAATGAGCCTGGTCACTACAAGAATGAGTGTCCAAAACTTCAGAAGGAGAATCCCAAGAAGAAGTTTCATAAGAAAAAAGGTCTTATGGCAACGTGGGATGATTCAGATTCAGAATCAGAATCAGACTCTGAAGGCGAGCAGGCAAACATTGCACTGATGGCCAAAGTTGATGATGGATCAGAATCTACATCAGAATCAGATTCTGAAGAGGTATTTTCTGAACTATCTAGAGAAGAGTTAGTTTCCAGTTTAACAGAACTTCTGAAGCTTAAGGCTCATCTTAGTATCAAATACAAAAAGCTGAAAAAGCTATTTGATTCTGAAACTAAGAAGCTGGAAGTGGAAAATTCTGAATTGAAGGAAAAAGTTTTAAAATTATCCAAAGATATTGGATCTCCTTCTGACTCAGAAAAATCCATTCCTAGTCTCAATCATATTCTGAAAGAATATGACTCGAGCTTTAGAAAGTTCTTATCTAGAAGTATTGGCAGAAGTCATCTTGCTTCTATGATATATGGTGTTTCTGGAAAGAAAAGAGTTGGCATTGGCTATGAGGGTGATACTCCACACAAATTTGAACCTGTAGATGATATGAAAATCACATACAAGCCATTGAATGATCAGTTCAAGTATGGCCACTCACATGATATTAGGCTCACTTCACATGCCAAGAGCTTTCATGTTACACACACTAAGAAGCATGTGACACAACCTAGAAAATATCATGCTGCTAAACCTAAGGAATATCATGTTGTTCCTCCTGTTGTTTATTACGCTAAACCCAAGTTCAATCAGAACTTGAGGAAAACTAACAAGAAAGGACCCAAGAAGTTGTGGGTACCTAAGGAGAAGATAATTTTTTTTGCAGATATCCTTGGCAGCAAAGAAGACAAAGCACAATATGTCATGGTACCTGGACTCTGGGTGCTCGCGACACATGACGGGAAAAAGGTCTATGTTCCAAGACCTGGTGCTTAAGCCCGCTGGAGAAGTCAAGTTTGGAGGAGATTAGAAGGGCAAGATTATTGGCTCTGGAACCATAAGTACTAGTAACTCTCCTTCCATATCTAATGTACTTCTTGTAGAAGGATTAGTGCATAACTTATGGTCCATAAGTCAATTAAGTGACAATGGTTATGACATAATCTTCAATCAAAAGTCTTGCAAGGCTGTAAGTCAGAAGGATGGCTCAATCCTATTTACAGGCAAGAGAAAGAACAACATTTATAAGATTGATCTTTCTGATCTCGAGAAGCAGAAGGTGACCTGCCTTATGTCTGTTAATGAAGAGCAATGGGTCTGGCACAGAAGATTAGGCCATGCTAGTTAGAGAAAGATTTCTCATATTAACAAACTAAATCTGGTCAGAGGACTCCCAAATCTGAAATACAAATCAGATGCTCTTTGCGAAGCATGTCAGAAGGGCAAGTTCTCCAAACCTGCATTCAAATCTAAGAATGTTGTCTCTTCCTCTAGGCCGCTAGAACTTCTGCACATTGATCTATTTGGACCAGTCAAAACAGCATCTGTCAGAGGGAAGAAATATGGATTAGTCATCGTAGATGATTATAGCCGCTGGACATGGGTAAAGTTCTTAAAACACAAGGATGAGTCTCATTCAGTGTTCTTTGAATTCTGCACTCAGATTTAATCTGAGAAGGAGTGCAAAATCATAAAGGTCAGAAGTGATCATGGTGGCGAATTTGAGAATAGATTCTTTGAGGAGTTCTTCAAAGAAAATGGTATTGCCCATAATTTCTCTTGCCCTAGAACTCCACAGCAAAATGGAATTGTAGAGCGAAAGAATAGGACTCTACAAGAAATGGCCAGAACCATGATCAATGAAACCAATATGGCTAAGCATTTCTGGGCAGAAGCAATAAATACTGCATGTTATATTCAGAATAGAATCTCTATAAGACCTATTCTAAATAAGACTCCCTTTGAATTGTGGAAGAACAGAAAGCCCAACATTTCATATTTTCATCCTTTTGGATGTGTTTGTTTCATTCTGAATTCTAAAGATCATCTTGGTAAGTTTGATTCTAAGGAACAGAAGTGTTTCCTTCTTGGATATTCTGAACGCTCTAAAGGCTACAGAGTATACAATACTGAAACATTGATTGTAGAAGAATCAATCAATATCATATTTGATGATAAGCTTGGTCTTGAAAAGCCAAAGCAGTTTGAGAATTTTGCAGATTTAGATATTGATATATCAGAAGCTGAAGAACCAAGAAACAAAGTATCAGAAGCTGAAGATCTCAGAAGCAAAGGATCAGAAGATCAAGTTGCTACATCTTTAGAGAATCTCAGAATTCCTGAAGAGCCAACAATCAGAAGATCTTCTAGACTCACATCTGCTCACTCAGAAGATGTCATTCTTGGAAAGAAAGATGATCCTATCAGAACTAGATCTTTTCTAAAGAATGGTAGTCAAAATATTTGATCACAATCAGAAGATGAGAAGTTCCACCTTTCATCAGAAGCAAATTCAATGAAAAACAACTGTCACCAAGCGCTTTCTGATGGTGAACACGTGTTCACACGATAGGTAAAAGCGTGCTTGAAACTGATGGGACGCCGCCCTAGGTAACTGTGTGAATCATTTCAAATATCACGTTCTCTCACCTAACGTCACTCATCAGTTAATGCATTTGATTTCAATTGATTCTGTAACTGTTCATTCTCATAAACTTATTGCATTCTTTTTCAAATCCGCCTCTATATATTCATTTCAAATCATAACGTTTATCTTTTTTGCTCTCATTCTCTCTCTCTTCTTGCATGCATTTCTGCAACTTGTTTGCCCTCTTCTCTAACCCTAAACACAAACCCAAGAAGAAACTCAGTAATCTCAGTTGTGCTCAAATGGCTGCTTCTTCATCGCAAGTCGTTGGTTCCTCTTCTCAGCAACGTCAACAAGGAGAAGAACAACAGATTGTTCTAGTAATCACTTGCTCGATTCCGAGGAATGAGTTAGAAGTGATTTGTGAGTTAATTGTTGATTTCGACAGTCTGGAAGAACATGAGTTCCGTCTCAAGAATAACATGCTCTTTCAAGGATGGACTTCATTGTTCTCTGAGTTTTGTGGACCAGTTTATCCTGAACTGGTAAAAGAATTTTGGGTTCATGCTGTTGTTTCTCCTAAAGCAATCATATCTTTTGTTCATGGAAGAATGGTTGTCATCACTGAGAACATTCTGAGATTGATGTTCAATTTGAGAAACCCTGTTGGTGTCTTTGAATATGATCAAAGAACAGATTGGGATGCTGTTCTGACTGAACTTTACACAGATGTGAAGAAAACAAAAGATGTCAAAGATATGAAGGTCACTTACAAAGTCTGGACCAAGATTCTTCTAGGGTGTTTCTATCACAAAAAAGCAACCCATTCTCCAAACTTTGTCAACAAAGAGCAATAATACATTCTGTACTGCATTGGCACTCAGAAGAAGGTTGATACCATTTACATCATTTTCAATCACATGTGGCATGCTGTAAAGGACTCCAGGAATACGTTCAGAACGAAGAAAAGAAATATTATTCCTTTTGGAAGACTCATTAGCAATCTTCTGGTTCATACCAAGACTATTGAAGACTTGGAAGCCTAAGGAATTGTCAAGGATCCTGTTATTGCTACAGGAAGTTTCTTAAACGCCAACACCTTGAGAAAGATGAATCTTACTCAAGTTGTTAGAAACGTTCCTCAACCTCTCCCTGGGGCAAGAAGCAGAAGAAGTCCTGTTCTTGCTGAGTTCGAAACGTTTTTCAGAAGTGAGCTGCCAGAAGTTAAGGTTCAATATCTTAACACTCTCAAGGAAGATGGTGCCAATGATGCTCCTGCTGGAGTCAGTCGTAAGAAAGCCTCTACCTCCAGGCCTGCAGTCTCAAAAGATGTTTCAGAAGCTGCTCAAGAAGTTGTTGTCAACAAAGAAAGAAGGACAAAGCGCAAGTTTGATCGACCTTCTGTCATCAAGGAAAAGGAAACTCAAGAAGAAGCTGCTGCAGAAGGTGATGAGAATGTTGTTTTGGAAGAAGCTGAAGTTGAAGGAAATCAAGAAGTTGTTGCTGAAGAAAATCAAGATGTTTTAGTTGAAAATATAGAAAAAGAAGCTGCTGAGAAAAAGAAGAAGAAGAGAAAGTCTAAGAAAGCAGAGGATGAGAAGGAAGTTGAAAAGAAGAAGAGGAAGAAGAATAAAAAGAAAAAGGAAGTTATTGTTGAAGAAGAGGAATTTCTAGAAGCTGTGAATCAGCAAGTAGAAGAAGTGTTTCAAGAAGAGCTGAATAAGGAAGAACAACTGAAGGAAACTGCCAGAAAGAGAGAAATTGCTCTAGGCAAGGTAAAATCTGTCTATGAGAAGGAGAAAAGAAAAAGGCTTGAAGATGATTCTGAAGGGTCTCAAAAGATATCCAAAGGTATACATATCTCTGAACCTGCCTCTGTCTCTGTTTTAATTTCAGAACCTGTACCAACAGAAGTTTCGGTTACCCCTCAACCAGAAAATCAACCAGAAACAGCCCCAGCAGAATCACCCCAACATACCAATGTTCTCACCCCTCCTTCTTCTCCCTTTACCAATGTTCTTACCCCTCCTTCTTCACCCATAATCAACACTGCTTCTGATCATCCCCTTGAAACTCTTGTTCTAGATATCCAAACCCTTCAAACCCGTTTTCCTCCCCGCTCAAATATCTCCATTTCTCAACCTCCTCCTCATGCTAACTATGAACCCATCATGACCCCCTCTCAAAATAATCCCATTGATTCACAGGAATCAGAATCTAAAAGTTCAGATTCTTTAGAACAACTGTTCCGTGAATGCAATTTCACACCTAAACCCCGTCCTGAACCTAAGCTTGTGGTGTTAGACGCTGAGTCAGAAGAAGTAGAATCTTATCTCTCTCTTGATAGAGAACCTCAACCCTACTTCTTTCTGAAACCAGATTTTGCTGTCACCAGACTCAAATCCCGCCGGGAATTTTCTATTGGTGCATGTTTTGAACTATTAAATCTGAGAATGCAGACAGGCTTAAAGACGCTGAAGGCAGCACATCATGCCAGGATGGAGGATCTTCAGAAGGAAAATGGACTATGAGTTTCTGAAGCTTCAGAAGGAATGCATAGCAGAAGCTCCTGGTCATCTTGGATTCCTAAGATCCTATGAAGACTTATGGCATAGTCCTCTTGGAGGCAGATATTGCTTTGAAGAGAAAGCCTTTGTTGATGAACTGGTAGAAGTTCCTGCAGCTGAACAAGAAGCACATTCTTGGGAGATTGTTGTATGGAAGCCTCAGTATCCCGTTCTGACTAGAGATTTCCAATGGCTATTCCACTGGCTTAGGGAGAACCCTTCTAAGAAGGCACCTAACATGGTCATTCTTGAAGTTGTCTACCCTTCAGAAGTTGCTGCTCCCATTCCTCCAAAGAATCTGGCTGAGATTCTTCAAGCTCTGGAGAATGAAGATTCTGAAATCCCTGATCCAGAATATGCTAAAGATGCTTCTATGTCAGAAGCTGATGTTGAGATGGAAGATGCTGAGAATCATCCTTCTGAGAAAAGTCATGTTCAGGAAACTCAAGAAGATGTTCTCACATTGGATGATGCTGCTGGTAATGCTATCCCTCTGAATGATAGTTGTGCATCTTCTTTTGCTGAACCCTCCGTTTTGGTGAACGCTATCAAGGCCCTTCAACAGAATCAAGATATTCTAGCTTCTCGCTTGGATAAGCATGATGAAGCACATGAGGAGTTCAGAACCTTCATGAAGAAGCAGACTGAAAGCACCTCGGAGATTCACGACCTTCTGGCCAGATTAGTTTCTAAGATAGGCTAGTCGTAGTCCTTGGTCTTAGTTGTTTCTTTTGTTTTTGCATCTATTTTTCTTGCATCTTCTGTATCTTCTGATACGTTTTGATCAATCAATGAATCTTTATCTTCTCTCATTTTGTTTGTTTTTTCATCTGAATCTTTTATGCTTTTTGATGTTATGACAAAAAGGGGGAGAAAATGTGATAAATGATTTGATTAATTATATCAGTTGCTGGGAGTAAGTCTCCACATTTCTAATAGAAATTGCAAGTTCTATGTCTTTGAGATTTTTGGAGGATTGAAGACATTCTGAAAAAGCTCAACATGAGAAGCAAAGACATGGGGAAAAGCAATTCTATATAGAAACATGCTCATGGAATTTGAAGCAAGCTTAGCGCTGTGAAGCTTCAAGATCAGAAGCAAGAAGGAAGGATGTTTTGATATTCTCGTGGCAGAATATGCTCTAACACATTCTTATCCCTTATATGTTCTGATGCATTTTATGTGTTCTGACACATACTATATGCTCTGATACATATCTTATATTCTGATTCATTCATGCTCTGACTTTTGACGTTTAGTTTGTTCTGTAAACATTTCAGAATGTAGAGATGCTCTGATGATGCTCTGGTACATTCAACAATGTTCTGATACAATCTAGCATGCAATGATTCAAGAAGAAATTCACAGCTCTGAAGCTGTCCTATGGAAGCAAGAAGCAGAAGCTCTGAATGTTCTGAAGTTCTAGGCATATGTGAACGTCTCAACTGAAATGGAAAATACTCAGGGAAGTCCTTTATTTATAAATTTCTTCCAGTATTTATTTCAGGGGGAGATTATTAATCTCAGGGGGAGATTGTTAATCTCAGGGGGAGACATATTCACACACTATGTTTATAAGCTTATGCTATAACTGTTGTAATATCTTAGTGAGATTAAGCTTAAACTTTAAGAGAAATATCACAGTTGTGATTATAGCTTTTTAAGAAGCATTGTATAACTCTTGTAAGAATTTGTTTACATTCATTTGTAAAGAACTAGAGGAGATCAAGTTGTGATCGGATTCTCTAGAAAGTCTTAGAGGGTATCTAAGCATTGTGTTCCTAGAGTGATCAGGTTGTAATCAGAATACTCTAGAAGACTTAGAGGGTATCTAAGTGGAAAACCATTGTAATCAAGATTGATTAGTGGATTAAATCCTCGGGTGAGGTAAATCACTCTAAGGGGGTGGACTGGAGTAGTTTCGTTAACAACGAACCAGGATAAAAATCATTGTGCAATTGTTTTTATCTTAAGAGTTTTTAAAGTACACTTATTCAACCCCCCCCCCCCCTTTCTAAGTGTTTTTCTATCCTTCATATAGGAGCAATGATCATAAGTAATGACAAAACGTGGGAATGCACGTTTTGAAGAGACGTTTTTGAAAATGACAGGACGTTTTGAAAGATGAGTCATAAATGAGTATGACGTTAGTTAGTTGTCTTGGAACTCTAAAAAATGAGTAAAACGAAATATCATCATGACAAGAAACGCCTATTTCTCTTGTTTTTTCGAAACAGGCATTTATTGGGGGCAATTTGTTAGCTGAAGATTTCGTTTGAAGAAAATATTCTTTGAAGAATTAGAGTTCGAAGAAGGATGGTTTCTGATGACCATTTCTGAGAATAAAAATGGCTCCTGATGGCCATGATTCGAGGATGTTGTTTAAAGTTGAAGTAAAGATAATGGAAATTGAAGCTGATTCGAAGAAAATTATCTTTAAGACTTAAGCGTTTTCACGGAATACGAAGGGTACTGAAGCTTGGCGTGTTTCGTAGCATTCTCGTTTTTTATCACGTTGCCACGTATCGAAAGAGAATTCAGGCGGGAGGATTTGAATTTCGAAATAGTTTGTGTAACTGAACAAGGACAGATGGCGCCCCAGGGATTCGAAGCGTATGCGTGTGAGCAATGTGGCATTTCATTAGCGTATGACCGTTAGGGTCGAAATTAGTATAAATAAGGGTCTTAATATCAAGATCCAGTGTGTTCATTTTGTACAAATCACTCACAAATTGCTCAAGTATCAAGTGTTAAGAGAAAGAGTTCGCTGAGAAATGTACGTATGACACCGCCAATTTAAATACATTTGTATTCATCTTTATGCAAGTATCTTTCCAGTATCTTTTATATTTCGTTACATTCCAGCCATTTACATTCTTGCGCTTTTATCTTTTATTTAACTTTATTTCGAAGCATTTATATTCTGCAATTTACGTTCCTGTACTTTAAATTTCTTGCAAGTTTATATTTACTTCATCTTTCGCCAAAGTTGTATTTACGTGTATAACAAGGTGATTGTCAGTCTTTACGTTTCGTTTATTTATTTCTTATTTCAAAGCCAGACAACTAACAAAATATGAACCAAATTATCACAAACGACAAGCTTTTTGACTATATCCTAGGATCAATCTAGTCGATCCTGCGAGTAACCAAAGTATATTTTTTATAGTTTGGAAGACTAGCGGTTGTTTACCGGAAATCACCGTAAACACATACGTGTATCAATAGAAATGGATTCTCACTAAAAGCTTCCCATACGCGTACCATCTTCCTCATACGCGTATGGCTTCCTTCCATACGCGTCTCATACGCGTTCCAGCAGAAGGCTGGTATCGTGACGGGACGAGCTTCGTATCATACGCGTACAACCCTTGGGAGCGTCCCTCATACGCGTATGGCCTAGCCTCATACGCGTATCATACGCAAATGGCCAGCGCTTTCCAAACACCTGCAATTCGTACCAGTCTGCTTTATGCTCGTTTTTATCATTAACAGTCTACGAACCTAAATCCCAAATTCCTCAACCTTGACCAAATCGATTCAAGTTGATCAAATATCACAAAACGGCCACACAATATATATCATACACACTTATAACATATATCATGCATCATCAAACATCATACAACACCAAATTGATGGAATTCATCAAAAAAGATAATTATCAACAAACATCCCAAAACTCAAACTCTATCATACGACTCAATCGACATGAAATAATATACCTATATCAATCCTATTATCCATAACCTGATAATAGATGTTAATCGGAAGAGTCCCCCTTACCTTAGCAAAGAATCTGGACTTTCCCCTTCTTCTCCATCAAACCTGTAAGCCCTCTTTCCTCAAATTCAGCAAGAATCTCCAATCTTCAAACTCGCTTATCTCCCTCATCAAGAACTTCCCTGACACGAATTAATATATGAAATTGAAGGAAATTTCGTGTAGAATCTGAATCTTCAAGAATTACCTGATTTGGAGCTACGAGTAGAAAGTTATGACTTGTTTTGTGAGGGTTGTACCATGAATACGAAAATGGTCTTGTCCATGAGTTCTTCTTCTCTCCCTCTTAAGTTTTCCTCTTCTATTTCTCAATTTCCTCTTATTTTCTTGTTTTATAAAAACATAACATAATTTAGTAATGGGCTCAACAACTTAACACCCCCTCATTACTAATACCACATTTGGCCCAAGGACCAATATTTCATAATTCCTCCAAATAGTTCAACGAAAATACCAAATAATTCTAAATAATAATTTAATTTCCGATTAAATTAAAATTAGAAAATATGGGGTGTTACAAGTCTCCCCCACTAAAAGAGTTTTCGTCCTCGAAAACATACCTCAATCAAAGAGTTCCGGATAGGAGTCCTTCATCTGACTCTCCAGATCCCAAGTAACATTTCCATCAGCCGATCCTCCCCAAGTTACTCTGACTAATGTTATCTCTTTGCCACGTAATTGCTTCAACTTCTGATCCTCAAATTCATTTGATATAACCAACAGAAAACATGTCTCATGCATTCAAATCACAACTCTTACGTCACATTTGACCATCCAAAGGTGTACCACTCGTTATATCTTCAAAAGGTTAACAACAATATAACATTGAGGTACAACCCATATAATGCATCCAATAACTGAATAATATAATTACACAACCATGGTATGACCACACCTGATCAACACTGCAGTAATGCATTCCATCTACCAAACGTACCGACGTTAAATATACCTTCCCATCTGAGCGATAAAATAATACTTACACTTTTCACCAACTGCTTCCTTCAAGAAACTCAATAATCATATTCCTATACCAGTGAATTTCAACTATCTGACTCTTCTCAAGCCACACCAACAATTATCCAACCCGTTACGTTCCGCTTTTGCTGCACTACTCTGGTTACTCGTTACAACCATCATTACCAATTAGATTTCTGAGTTTTACCCAATTATGGCTCTCTTTAATCATTTGTTCAAGAATCATTCTTTACCATCCATGGTACTAATTTACCACTCAGCAATACTTACTCGCATCCAAAAACAAATTCCAGATTTACTTCATCTATTAAAACATTCCAACCATCGGAACGAGTACACACAAGTAATTATAATCACACTCATCAGCCTAAATATACCATCGCTTACAAAATAGCTCAAACTGAGTCTCGCTCTTCTCTAAGAATTAAATCAACTTCGTCCTTCATAGAGTATAATTCCTCATTATATCTGGAGGTCTACAATAACACCCTAACAATAACACAAAATTATTATAGCAACATATAGTATCAACTCATCGTCTTAACTTCGCTGAATACATACTCGTCATACACGTACAACCACAATAACATGCTCATCGTCTTGGAAATTATTCAAAATAGTTTTAATTCTCCGGTACGGCATCCTTACATCCACTAGATTCCAAATCTAACATATAGATCAATACATATTCTCTACGTAGGCTTCCGACATATTAATTTCTCACTGCCCACGAGTAGTACTCATAACACTACTCCACATCACATTCGCTGTGCGACTCTGATTACCCGTCTTAAGTCATCGTCCAATATGTTACACTCTTTCATACTCACTCCTTCATAAGTTCCCACAATATGGTGAGTGATTATTATCACGGCTTAGTATTCATCACATCTTATACCATTAAGGTAACAAACAAGCTCATCCCATCTATATGATTCCGTCTACTACCAACAAGAGATTAAGGGTAATCAAGTCCTCAATTTGTCAATAGATAACCGACAACTATATTTAAGCATAAATCGTCGTTACTACATAACAATGTCCTTTCTGAGTTTGCACCCAAACTCATTAACATCGTCATAGTTCAATAATTCGCTTTGAGTCTTTACAACTCGCACACTTCCCTCTCATTGGATCTTGTCGGTGAGACACCAACGTCCAAACATTTTACACAATCCGCTTCATAGTCACTTAGAATCACACACTTGATAAGTACTTCCAAACTTCATAATCACTAATATACTCGTACATTACTATTCATCTCGTTCCAAATCAAAATTCTCATCTTAGCAAAAGACCGCGACAACATTCATAACTCGTGGTTTTACTCTAAATCCCATGACATCTTTTGCGTCTAAGTATCATTCCACTCGGAATCTCAGCAAAGTCTTCCTCACATCAATAGGTGTTAGAAATCCTCTACAATTCTTCTTTTATACATGTCGTTGCTTTGGCATCACAAATAAGACTTCAACCATTCTAAAGTTTATTTCACCTTTACTACTAATTCACTTCTCACTAAAACCCATCGGTACTCAAATCATCTTTATGACCGAACATCTCATCAACTTATTTATCAACAACATGTTCTACTAACTTCATTTTGAACATTCGCGGTAGTAACCATTCCTATTCAACAAGCTTCACGCTTCCTTAACCGACTTGGGAATATCTCCTCATAGGGTCACCTCTACTGTATTTATAACTCTCCCATAAGGTAGAACATAATTTCACCTCTTCGTAGGCTCAAACGACACATTAATCCGACACTCGGAACTCAAGATATGAATTTTCCATCGTTATTCGAAAATGCAACACCGACGCCATGCAGCGACACTCTAAATGATATCTCCAAAACCCCTCAAATGGTACACTTAATTTTTAAAATTGCTTCTCAATAAGCCTTTAATTATCCCTTTAATCCGCTCAACTCTGACACTGACGTCTTGTGCGGTACCAACCAACAAGTCTAATTCTAAGAACAAGTGTAACCGTAACTTCACCTCTTTCAAACATCATCCTGTCATAATTAAATATGTTACAGCTGCTGCAACTATTTTTATAAAAAATTTCATCTCGTTAGCTTTCCGACGCTTCAAACGGAACTCAAATCGTATGTCCAGAGCTTCAGTTATGAATTTTCGAAGCTTCATAAAGATTCGACAATTTTCATGCGTTTTGCTTACGGAAATTTCGCTCCAAAACTCATCCACTTCAAATCAAACACATTGCAAACAGCCCTTTATCATATCTATTTGCTTCCAAACTTCTTATAACTTGAGTGATACATTCCTTCGCCGAAGTTCGATTTCTGAAACATCACGACAACAATCCTCTTTGCAAACTTGCAACTAAACCTCTTCCGAGAAGCAAGGCTTCTCCCCCACTTCGCTCAAACCAACTCCTGCAAAAAAACAAACAAGTACCGACAGTGATACACTCACATGTCGCGTACCAAGGGATAATACCCCGACAGTGTTCAACTGTCGGCAACTCAACTGACTCGACAATTGGTCGGACAGACCGACCTGCTCTGATACTACTACTGTAACACCCTTCTAAACCCCGCGGTATTTATATAAAAATTCAGAGTAAAACATAAAGAGAAGGGTGCCACAATTCAATTTAAACCAATTTATCATAAGTCATTTGTCATGCTACACTTAGGAACAACTCATCATATTATCGTAATCATGTTTCTACACAGCAGAACATTCTTCAAGGATAAGCATAACATCATCTATGCAAAATCCCACAAAATAAATCAAAAACAAATAAATAGAGTTATAATCAAAGCTTTGTACTAACGTTTCCCCAGTGTTACAATATCAGAGCATGACACCGACTCAAACTAATGAACTAGCCTATCAGCTATCCTCACCAAAATCAGGCCGCTACTCCTCAATCTGAAAATGTCAACAGTAAGGGTGAGTCTCATTCAAATTAACAAATGTTATAGAGTCATAAAAATAACACATCATAGTCATATTATTCACCCAATTGTATCATATACAGATATTTAGACAAGTTTCATCATCACAACAACCAACACATCTTTAATATTCATAACACTGGAAAACATCCAATCATGTTATAAAATCATGCATATGAATGAACTGACACTATGCATGTGGTACCAACATCATCAATGGGAATAACCCACCGACTGATCCAACATCGTTAAGATACGGCCCTATCAGCACAAATTTCACACAATGGGAATTATGCCCTTCACTAAATCCACAACATCATCTGGATTCAGCCCTTAACATATGATTATGAATGAATGCAAATATATACAACATACTTATAACATCGTCGATCCGATGAACATCATCATCATCATCAAGCATGTTTACATATATATTAACATCATT
Source organism: Vicia villosa (assembly GCF_029867415.1). NCBI lineage: Eukaryota > Viridiplantae > Streptophyta > Magnoliopsida > Fabales > Fabaceae > Vicia > Vicia villosa. The sequence goes on from NC_081182.1 coordinate 170,240,997, forward strand.
CAAATACCATCCAATCGTCATCATCATACAACCAATAAATCATCACATGATTATTGCTTCAAACATAACATGTATTATCACATCTCATCACATATATGCACAATACATCATTCATCAAGCAATAAAATCATGATTCAAAAATAATTAAAAATTACACCTCATTTCATCATTTAAACACACAGGTTATTTCATAAGGTTCATCATACTCAAAACGGCACTTAAAACAAGCCAACGGTTCAAAAGTTACAAATCATTAAACTTTTCAAAATCACAAAATGGAAATCTTGCACACAGGCATGTCATACGCGTATAGTCTAATCCATACGCGTACCATCCTAAGTCATACGCATATCATACGTGCATCAATAGAAATGGATTCTCACTAAAAGCTTCCCATACGCGTACCATCTTCCTCATATGCGTATGGCTTCCTTCCATACGCGTCTCATACGCGTTCCAGCAGAAGGCTGGTATCGTGACGGGACGAGCTTCATATCATACGCGTACAACCCTTGGGAGCGTCCCTCATACGCGTATGGCCTAGCCTCATACGCGTATCATACGCAAATGGCCAGCGCTTTCCAAACACCTGCAATTCGTACCAGTCTGCTTTCTGCTCGTTTCTATCATTAACAGTCTACGAACCTAAATCCCAAATTCCTCAACCTTGACCAAATCGATTCAAGTTGATCAAATATCACAAAACGGCCACACAACATATATCATACACACTTATAACATATATCATGCATCATCAAACATCATACAACACCAAATTCATGGAATTCATCAAAAAAGATAATTATCAACAAACATCCCAAAACTCAAACTCTATCATACGACTCAATCGACATGAAATAATATACCTATATCAATCCTATTATCCATAACCCGATAATAGATGTTAATCGGAAGAGTCCCCCTTACCTTAGCAAAGAATCTGGACTTTTCCCCTTCTTCTCCATCAAACCTGTAAGCCCTATTTCCTCAAATTCAGCAAGAATCTCCAATCTTCAAACTCGCTTATCTCCCTCATCAAGAACTTCCCTGACACGAATTAATATATGAAATCAAAGGGAATTTTGTGTAGAATCTGAATCTTCAAGAATTACCTGATTTGGAGCTACGAGTAGAAAGTTATGACTCATTTTGTGAGGGTTGTACCATGAATACGAAAATGGTCTTGTCCATGAGTTCTTCTTCTCTCCCTCTTAAGTTTTCCTCTTCTATTTCTCAATTTCCTCTTATTTCCTTGTTTTATAAAAACATAACATAATTTAGTAATGGGCTCAACAACTTAACACCCCCTCATTACTAATACCACATTTGGCCCAAGGACCAATATTTCATAATTCCTCCAAATAGTTCAACGAAAATACCAAATAATTCTAAATAATAATTTAATTTCCGATTAAATTAAAATTAGAAAATATGGGGTGTTACACTCTGTGTAACGGTCAGCTTTATCAAGAAAGAATGAAGAGAGCCTTCGACAAGAAAGTCAGACCTCGAAAATTCAGGGAAGGTGATCTCGTGCTCAAGAAGATATTACCACTTCATCCAGATCCCAAAGGGAAAATGGACTCCTAATTATAAAGGCCCATATGTTGTTAAAAGAGTCTTCTCAGGTGGTGCTTTGACTCTTACAACTATGGATGGTGAAGAATTCCCACGTCTTGTGAATGCCGATATGGTTAATAAATACTTCGCCTAAAAAAGAAAAAGAAAAGCTCGCAAAGTTAAAAACTTGAAAAGGCGACTTAGGCAAAAAAGAGCGTCTCGGCGAACTGAAAATCTGAAAAGGCAGTCTAGGAAAAAATTAGAGACAAACAAAAAAGAAATAATTATCCTAATGGATTGAAAACCTGCAAAGGCAATCCATGCAAAAGTTAGGGAATATGGCAAGTAACCACATCCGGTACAAATTGACAATCTTGAAGATATTTTCTGAAGACTCTCAGCTGACGTCAACGTACGCCCGATATTCAAAGTTGTTAGGAAGAATAGTGATCATTGTGTTTTAATATACCCTTTCCTTTAAAAGTTAACATTTTCAAACTTTGTAATCCATGAAGTCATGTCGTTCGCAAACTTTGTAATCTATCTTGCAAATATTGCTTTTGAAACTAAAAGGATTTGAAACAAAGTCAAAGTTATTTTTCAAAATAAAATAAAAATGATAGAACGTTTTCTTAAAACTCATGAATATAGAGGAAGGTGTTGACCTTGGTCCTCAAAAGATTTGGTCCTCGAAGCGAGAAACGAAAGCGCCCATGGATTGTATCCCCTCATAGAGCAGCTAAGTCTTGATACAAGATGTTATCAGCCGCATATGAGTTTTCTTCTCAAAATGTGTTCCCCTTTTAAACGGATTTTCTTCTCAGAATGAATTCTTTGACAATGGAGATTGATTTGAAGAGTTCTCTCTTCCCCAGCAAATTTGCATCCCCCTCAAAAGATGTTATTGACAATCGGTCGAGTATATGCCCCGGTGTTGTCATCCCCAATGTGGCCATCTCTATTATATGTATGTTTCGTTAGCATAAACATAACATTCATTCATACATTCTTACATACATGCACATCATTTTCATCTTGTTAATATGATTAGATATTATTCCCCAAGTAACATCTTTACTCCTTCCAATTTTGCGTCAGTTTTAGGCAGAAAGATCCATAATCCTTGTGTTTCCCCAGAGAGCTTGTTCCTCATGGGAAGATCTTATTTCTGCTTATTCATCTATCTATATATAGAGTGAACCCCCATTTTGAGCTTATTCCTCATTGGGAAGTGTCTTGTTTGGTGTCTCTTTCCAACTCCGCTTTGGATTGGACTTTGTCGCCAACTGTAACACCCTTCTAAACCCCGCGGAAAATTAAATAAATTTATTCAGAGTACATGAAAATAAGGGTGCCACAATTCAAAAATAAAATAAACATCGTTCAGTTATGTCATGCATTCACTGAGGCAATCATCTTCAATTAAAAATGTTTCATGTTAACACAACGGAAATTAAATCATACGGATTAAGTTTAACATCTATAAAACTAATCCTTCAAAACATCAAAACATAACCCAAGTAATAAACCATAAATTCTAAACATCGCGTCCCCAGTGTTACAAATATCAGAGCATGACACCTGACGCTAACTGAACAACTGACTCATGAGCTAATCTTCACCGAGTCGAACAACCGCTATCCTCAATCTGAAAATGACAACATGTAAGGGTGAGTCTCATCATAATTAACAAATGTTATAAGGTTATAAAGCAATAACACATCATAGCTGCATCATTCACCCCATTGTTTCATAAATAGACATTCAGACAAGTTTCATCATCACAAACAATCAACCAACACATCATCAATATTTATAACACTGGAATACATCCAATCATGTTATAAAAGCATGCATATGTATGAACTGACACTATGCATGTGGTACCAACATCATCAAATGGGAATAACCCATGACCGATCCAACATCATCAAGATACGGCCCTGCCAGCACAGATTCCACACAATGGGAATCATGCCCTTTACTGATCCAACACATCATCATGGATACAACATCATCAATGAATATGAATGAATGCAAACATAAATGAACATACTTATACCATCGTCAAGTCTAATGAGTAACATCATCAAATACTCATTTCATCATAATCATCATCATCATCAAGCATGTTTATATATATATATGCATCATTCAATCACAATCACATTATTAATCATCAAATAGATTATTTTATAAGGTTCGTTTAGCTTAAAACGGCACACAAAACGGACCAACGGTTCAAAAGTTATGAATTTTCCAAAATACTTCATTTTTCAAAAACCTTCAGTGTAACGGGTTACAGAAAAAGCATAACGGGTTACGAAAAACAAATTTTTAAAACAGTTTCAGCCGTAACTGGTTACAAGGAAACCGTAACCGGTTACGCTTGACGTAACTCTATTCGCTATTATTTTTGCTTGACCGTAACCGGTTACGAACAACACCGTAATCGGTTACGAACTCGTAACCAGCCCAAAAACCCCATTTTTCACAATCATAACCGGTTACAAGCCTGACCGTAACCGGTTACATCACCTGTAACAGCAAAAAAAGCACTTTTGACAACAACTTATTTCCATCCAACACAACCCAAATCGAATCATTTCGACCATACACGAAAAATACATCATAATACACCAATTACACATCAAATGAAGTCATGACAACACAAACATCATAGATTCAAACAACAAGATCAATTATCATACAATTTGACTCAATCCCTAAATCTATCATATGACTCAATCGACCCGAATTCTACATATATTGAGTACTATCAACCCCTAACCCGATAATAGATGCTAATCAAATAAGTCCCCCCTTACCTTAGCCAAATTCTTGAATTGGTCTTCTCCTCTTTGATTCTCCTTCACATTCTTCAGCTCTCCCTCTTTCAGTTTCTCTTTTTCATGTTCTCACTTCCTTTCTCTTATTTCCCTTATTTTATGAAAAACATAAAATTAGAAATGGGCTCCTTCACAATTACACCCCCACATTACTAATTCCATCATATGGCCCAACAACTTAACATTTTATATTTTTCCACATAATTCGATAAAATGCTAATTTCCAATCATTAATTTAAAACTTAATTAAATTAATTAAATAAGAATTTTCGGGATGTTACACTAGCAAATGTAATTATTTAGATCAGTGAATCCTTGATTCTAAAAGTGCTTTCATTTTTTGCACAATTGAAAACTTGGTAGCCAGAGCCTGTTTTTGGTTCCCCAAAAAGTTGGATTTATATCCCCGACAGTCATTATTGCAGTTACTTTCAGATTTATCACCCGGAAACAAGTGATGGTCTCTTTATTTGAGCAGCTAGTGTGTCCCAGATTTCCTTCCTAAAAGAAGATGATAGTCTCTACGGAGCATTCAAAATTATTTCTGGTGAAGAAACTCATGAATGGTTAGTCTCTCAGTGTAAGAAGACAGTTCATGATAAAAGTTCCCATAGATGGTGAGCCTTCTCAAGATGATGAAGACAGTATGTTGTAGAACATGGTAGTTGTCCATTATGAATGGCTAGTCTCCCCAGCGTCGAGACAATTCATATTGAAGTTTGATCCTTCCCAATGAATGGTTAGTCTCTCAGCGTAAGAAGACAGTTCATGATAAAAGTTCCAATAGATGGTGAGCCTTCTCAAGATGATGAAGACAGTTTGTTACAGAACATGGTGTTCTTTCCCTTATGAATGGTTAGTCTTTCCAACATCGAGACAGTTCATATTGAAGTTTATTATCCCTTATGAATGGATAATCTCTCCAGCATCAAGACAGTTCATATTAAAGTTTGTTTTATCCCTTATGAATGGTTAGTCTCCCCAGCGTCGAGACAATACATATTGAAGTGTGTTTTATCCCTTATGAATGGTTGGTCTCCAATGCGTTGAGACAATTCATATTGAAGTTTGTTTTATCCCTTATAAATGGTTAGTCTCCCCAGGGTCGAGACAGTTCATATTGAAGTTGGTTCTTTGAGTCTCCCCAGCGTATGAGACAGATCATTGAGAAAGCCTATTGATTTCCTTCCCCAGCATGTGAAAGCAAACCATGGAGAAGATTGACCTTGTTATGTGTGACACCATAACTGTTTCCTTGTATCAAGAAGACAAATATTTGCATCTGGTAGTTCTGTGAGAATCCTAAGTCTACCAAAAGTCTGTTGCAGTGTTCTTCCCCACAGTAAGTCAGTGTCAGAGACTGCTCATGGCATATCCCCAGTAGATTAGGTCCCTTCTCTTAATCTGAAGGAATGATGTTGTTTATTTGCTTATTCCACTCATACAAAAAAATTAATCTACATATATATAGACATTGCATTCATATCATATCATGAATTATGCTATCATTTTTGTATTTAAGTCCCTCCTACCGTGCTGAGACAAAGATCCCATCTTCCTCTCATCAGGTATTAGGAACTTAAATAGGGGCAACTGTTGTACCCCAATTTCTGACCACTGTGATCCCATCATATCCCAAATAGTAGGATCATCATCATCATTATCATCATGCATATATCACTTGCTAACTAAAAATATAAAAAAATTGTTGTTTGTTGCTTGTGTCTTAAGACAGGAGACTGATCAAAGAAGAGACTAAGAAAATTAGGGTTTGAAGCCCACAAGGAATTTCCACATTCTCCTATGATTCAAAGGGTTCTCTCATCAATATAAAAGCCCAAGGATGGCCCAATTCAAGATCAACAACTTTCAAGTTCACCTGAGGCCCAAATTAGGATTTTTGACCTAATTCAACTAGAAGGTTGACTTTTAATCCGGACATGGCTCCAAGACTCTAACCATGATTCAAGGGCAGCCAAATCAACACTATAATCCGTTCACATCATTCATTTGAAGAGAAGACCTCGATTTCATCAAAAAATGATTATTTTAAGAGATATGAAATTAAGAAGTTTATGTTAAAAAAACTTAGAAATTTTTTAAGTGTTTTCACTTGAATTTTTTCCAACTTTATGACCATTTTTATCCATGATCCCAAAATAGTTTGAGAAAACTTTTAACATGTGGATTGAAGTATGTAGCAAGGGCTTTCCAAAGAGACTATTGGCATGAAGTTTCATCACTTGAGCTATGAGATATGATTTTGTCAATATGGATCCATGACACTTGAAATGGAAGGTATGAACATGAAGAACAAAGATGAATCTGATCCAAATCTTAAAAATCTTCAAAGTACAGCCACTCTAACTTGTTTAACACACCATAATCAGAAGTTTACACTCTCTTTTGAGCTATGATCCAAGTGCTTAAGCCATTAACCATTGAATCATTCCATTTCAAGCATAAAGATCCATATGCATGAGATCCATATCCATCATCCATCATTCATTCATACATAAAATTAATCCAAAGGTATAAATATCCTTGCTCATTATCATTGATGATTATCATACTTACTTGTTTGTCTTTTGTGACACATTTTATTACACACACTTGAGGTATCCATTAATTGATTGCTTAACTTGTTTGTTGAAAAATCCAAAGGAATGGAAATGGTATTGACTAAAATTATCAAGGCACTCAAACTCTTTTCCAAATCTCTTTTATTTTGTGTTAAAGTATTGTTAAAGCTTTTCACTTATAAAAAATGGTTTTGTATTGTTAAAGCTTAACCTTTTCAAACTTAAAAATGATTTTGTATTGTTAAAGCTTAACCTTTTTAAACTCAACCACTCCTTTGTTTTAAAACCTTGGTACTAAGAGAAGAATTATTCCTGCTGAAACTACTCTTAGTCCATTGACCTTGTACTGTTAAAGCTTGGTCCCTTTTAAAAAAAAACCCGTTGAGTATTGTTAAGGCTCAACACCCAAAAAGATTTTGGCCACTTTGCTTCCCCCTCCCCTTTTGTTTTTCTTTTAAGAGGAACTACAAAAGCTCTGACTTCCCTTTTCTTAAAAGGGGTATGTATCGAGCTCACTTTCAAAAACTTCTTTTCCCATCCCCACACTCCATTTAAACAAAAATCGCATATGCTTTTCAAAATAAATGTACACAAAAACAATAATATTTTCAAAGAGGTTCCTATGGGACACCATAGATATGAGGGGTGCTTAAAACCTTCCCCTTGTATAACAAACCCTTCGTACCCAAATCTTTAATAAGTTTATTAGTTTTGATTTTAAAAACTTCTGTGGGTTTTATTCGCTCTTTCTCCCATTCCTTTTTAGAAACAATAAAGCGCGATGGCGAATCTGTTTTAAACAAATGAGCTAAGTCTTTCCCACGGCTTTAGTCTCACCAATTTCACCGCTACAATATAAAATTGTGTTTACATTACTAATAACAATTGTATTTTTCAATTGTTAATCATAAACCTCTACACTTAGAAAGCTGTGGTGGTTAGCAGATTACATACCAAGTGTTTGTTGATTTACTTGTGGAACAAATGTTTGCACACCACGTGTTCCATAAATTGCCTTAATAAATTTATCGATCTCATTCTCATTGGAAGTAGGTGATTAAGTGTTAATCATTCAAACAAATATTGTTTGAAAACATATTGATTCAATTTTTCAAACTCTTTAGCATAACAACTTTCTTCGTGGTTGTAGCATATCCGATCCTACCAATAGCGGTTCAGAATAGACGAAAGTTGATTCCGGGACGCTTCCGTTAGTCAAAAGAGTTTAAAATCACCGTGAAATTTTTGTTGATCTATTCACCCCCTCTAGCTCATTAGCTTATCGTCTAAAAAACCCCATATAAACTAATTTTGATGGGAGTGTTGAACTAATAAGGCATTATTCAATACTTAGAGGTCGTTAACGCTCTTAATAACTAATGATTCAGGGTAAGTGTTTGTACATATTTCTGGAAAGCAGTCTCTAGTCTCTTTTTAAAGTTAACTTGCAGGATCGGCTACAAAATTCTTAGACATGTGTTAAGTTTACAAATGTTGCTAGGTTGGATTGTGATGTTTGGGTTAAATTTAAACAAGAATAAAGCAATAAAATGAAATAGAACAAAAAAGATTCAGACATAAATTGAAATGTAAATTGCTTTTGAATGTAAAAGATGGACGCACACATACATGTTAGAAAAATAGTTGATTTCTCTCTTGAATGCAGATACTTTGAGCGTTTTCTTTACAATGCAACAAAATACGACCTTTGAAAATGAAACTTGCATCTACTTATATAGGCAAATAAAACATAATTGATATTCTATCTTGACCAATCCACGTTGTCATACTCCAAATTTGTCCACCCCGTTTCAAAAAGTCATATAATCTTAAAATTGAGTTTTATAAAATTCTTTGATTTATTTACATTTTGGGTTTTAAATTTCTTTGGTTGGTTTTAAATTTTTTTGGTTTTTTTACAACTGACATCTTGGATTTTATAAATATTTATTTTCAAGTCTATTTAAAAATATGATAGTTTATTTAAAATTATTTATATTTTAAAATAATAACAAATGCTTGCACTTCCTTATATACTTTCAATTGACTTCTTATTTTGAATAAATATGTATAGCACAATTGGTAAGGGAGCGAAGTTTGTAAGCTAAGGTCACGAGTTTAAATCCCACCATCGTCATTCTCTCTCTCTCTCTCTCTATCTCTCTCTCTCTCTCTCTCTCTCTCTCTCTCTATATATATATATATATATATATATATATATATATATATATATATATATATATATATATATAGAAAATTTCTTTAGCCACCTCCCTATGGGTGTCACCCCCAGCGAAAATCCCAAAATACCCCTGCTTCGGAAATGAACTTTCGAAGCGCTTTTTTTTAAAAAAATTTCCATAATTCGGAAGTGCATCTCCGAAAACACCTCATGGGGGGTGTCTTCGGAGATGAACTTCCGAAAACACCTCATGGGGGGTGAATTCGGAAGTTCATTTCCGAATTATGCAGAAACTGTGTTTTTTTTTATGTTTTATCTAAAACAATCTCGCATTTTAATTAAACGTAAACGCCAAATAAAATAAGCAATAGATAAACTGAAAATACTAATATGATAAATAAACAAAAAAATACTAATCCGATGAAAATAATATATACAAACCGAAACAAATAAAAATAGTGTGCTAAAGATACAATCCGAAAACAAAAAATAAATAAACCCGACCACTACTGGGTGTGTCTAACCCTCTCACCCTGGTCCCTCCTCTGCCGCCTGTACCCCGCCGCACGGCCCGCATCAGTGACGATCATCTCCATCACGGCGACTGCATCTGGACCGCCTTGCTGAACGACACCTCGATCCAACGCGTCCCGCCCAAGCATCTCTATTCGCTGGCAGATCGGCAGGAGATCAATGGCGTGGTCATCCTCGGCCTGCTGGTTCTCTAGGATCTCCTCATGTGCTGGCCTAGGAGCGCCGGGAACGTCGGGTCTCAGCAGAGGATGGGACACCCGGTAGAACCATGTGACGTACCCCTCCTCACTGTGCCAGTCTTGTGTGACCCGAGTGAGACGGTACTCCTGCGGTACCACATGATGCTGCCAGTCCTCCCATATGGCAGTGAGCTGCACTCGGGTCACTGTGTCGGGAGCTGCCTCAAAGGGTGACCTGGGTATCCGCTGCACGAATCCGAACTGACGCATGCACCGCTCAGGGAGATACCGGACCATGATGCCGGTCCCGCATGCCAACCAGCCTGAATATAGAGCAATGCCGTCAAAGGGGACAATCTGAGCGTAGTCGACGAACGGCCTCCTGGTGACGTCGTCGTGCATCGTGCGGTCCAAGTACAGACGGTATGGTCCCACCGCATCGTTCCCCCTCTGGAGAGCGTATCTGGCGGCCCTGGGCATGGCGTCCACGTACGCAGGATCGATGTGAAAGCCGTGGATGCGGGAGAAGTAAGAGATGATCCAGCTCTGAAACAGAAACACGATAATGTATTAAAAATAAATACGAAACATAAATAAATAAATAAATACGATAATGTGTTAAAATAAAACGTACCGTAAGTAGTGTGCAGGATCCAACCAACTGCCTCGTCCTCCAGTTGGAGGCCTCATTCAGCTTCTGGTAGAGGTATGCCAGAGTAGCTGCCCCCCAGTTCCACTGGTGAACGGTATCCAGGTCCAAGAAGTAACGGAGGTAGGTCACGTTGACGTACCTGATACTCTTGTCCACAAAGCATGCAGCGCCTACCATATGCATGTACCAGCACCGGAGAGCGCAGCCGCGGTGATACTCTGTGAACAGCTCGTTACCCACACCCTCAGCCTCGGCAGCCGCGTCCAGATGGTGGTCAAAATAAGTGCTCAGTGTGGTGAACCGGACATGAGGCCCAGAAGTCGTGACGCACTCAAAGTGAGCAACCTCGTGCTCCATGCCCAAGTAGAGCGTCATCCACTCAATGGCCTCCACCCTCTGGATCTTGGAGTGGGTCAACAGCGGCCCCCTAATCGGTAGGTGGAGAAGACACTACACGTCATGCAAAGTGATCGTCATCTCCCCAACCGGCAAGTGGAAAGAGGACGTCTCCTTGTGCCAGCGCTCCACAAATGCCCCCTGCATGCCGGTGCTGATGGTGGTGTACCCCGTCATGCAGAGCCCGCTGAGCCCTAAACCTCGCACATGGTCGTTAAACCACTCAGCTGCTGGTTTAAACAGACTGAAAATCTTGCGGGCGTGGTTCACCATTTTCAGCGGCTCTCTCTCCTATTACAAAAAAAAAACAAATAAGCGACATATATTAAATAAGCGACATATATTAAATAAGCGACAAATAAACGGTTAAATTATAAAAAATGGTGACAAATAAACGGTTAAATTAAAAAAATACCTCTCCCTCCCAGATCCGCCGAGCGACGTGATCGTGGTAGTGAATCAGCACGGAAGTGTCAAAGGGCCCTCCCGGATAGCCGTCCTCCTGCTCATCTTCCTCCCCGGCTGGAGGGTCAACATCCGGTACCCCCTCCGGCTCGTGGTAAGTCACTGCCGCCACCTCCTCCTCCTCCTCCTCTCGCTGGCGGGAAGAAGATGCCCGAGCCATCCGACTCCTAGATCCTGAACCAGATGTACCCTCTCCCACGTCCTCGGATACTCGCACACGGCGTCCCCGGCCTCGCCCCTGTCCCTGTGTCGACGCTAGCTGCGCCGCCGCCCACTCGCGTCTAGCCGACGCAGTCTGGGTCTCCCTACCCTGTCTGATGCGTGTTGGTTGGGTGCCTGACATGTTCCTGTAAACAATCGAAATCGATTAATATGTGAGACAAAATAAAAAACAAAAAAAAATGCACTTCTGATACAGTTCGGAAGTTCATTTCCGAAAACTGGGATGGAGGTGTTTTCGGAAATGAACTTCCGAAACACCCCTGCGCAGAGTGTAACACCCCAATTCTACCCAAAGCATTCAGGCAAGAAAATATCAGAGTATTAAAATTTCATACCACACAATTAGGATGTTACACTAAGTAACCAAACAAACTCCTTGAAAACAAACGGACATCACCGATGCCAAAAGCATACACACCTGCCAATAACATGATACATAACACACGGAAGATATGAACATATATATATACGTATAGCTCTCACTCTCAAAGAGGAGTTTTCCAAAATAAAGTGTTTACGATACACAATGGCACGTTATCACATATACATGTTCAAAAGAGTCATATACAAATAAATAACAACAGACTCCCGACTACCCAGTGTTACATATCAGAGCGACCGACAAGACCAACTAGAGAACTACCTCTTCCAAAAGACTCCCAAAGCGGCTAATCTGCAGGATGCCACTCAAGCATCAAATCAGCAGAAGGGTGAGAATATAATTCATAATGAAAGCATGACAATTATAGTAATGCCAACAAGTATCATCAAGAATCATACAACAAAGTAATCCACTCATTCAACCACAATTAATATATAAGTAATGTGACACATGAATGATAACATAATTATAAAGACAGACAATGATGAATGAGACTCAACTGTGCATATGCATGTGGTACCAAATCCGGAGTAAAACTCCCCTTGTCATTATGACAAATACACCTTTGCCGAGCATTATGCTGGGACTTCTTTCCCTCAGGAAAATACACCTTTGTCGAGCATCAAGCTACGACTAAACGTCATCGAGCATTTAGCCCCCACTGATGACCTCTTGCCACTAGGGCAAATACACCTTTTTACCGAGCATTAAGCCCCCACTGGTAATAATTGCCAATACAGGCCACCTGCTAATAGCATTCCGCCATTAACGTAATGAAATGTTATGCTGTGCAAATATATGACTCTATTACACGACAACAACATCATCGACAATATAACACGGTCACATACCCACGTTACACCGTTTATATTCTATCCAAAAGGATATATCACCAATTAATAACATCGTTACCAATTACATCACACCATAATTACCACACAGGCATTAATAAGCACACAGCACACATTCACCGTTCAAACATACTGGCCACATCGGCATAGATGAACGTATAACACACTTATACACATCAAATTAATATTGGCCATCGGCCCACAACTTCATCAATACATCATCAACAAGTTGTAATAACAACAATTCAACAATGATAATACATCATTCTCATAACAACAATTACTTGCCATAAGGCCACACATTATGTTAACAACAAACAACCAAACATCGTCACATATCAAGAATGAACATTCATTAATACATAACACATACGAACATGATTCCATGTTAATCCACACATCAACAATAATTGCATCCAAGCACTATGATTACTTACCAATCATATCGCGCATATAAACAATTATGTGTTTTCATCAACAACACCTCATAACCAATTCATAACAAGCTAACCAAGCCTATGCTATCATATAAAACATCCAACTAGCTTCCTAACACTTCGAACGGCGTACGAAACGGAGCTACGGATCAAAAGTTACAAGGTTTCAAAGTTTGGATAATTGAACACACTACACAACTCATCACTTGATCCTAATAAAAATAATGGGATACTACATACTATGAATCATTTAATTAGATAATAGTATAGTTCATTGCGTTAGCTTTCCAACGCTTCGAACGGCGACAAAATCGGAGTTACGGTTCAAGAGTTACGAAGTTTTGGAAAAACCGAAAATGCTGTTGGCCGCTCAGCGGGCCGCTTAGGCCGCTAAGCGGAAATTCCAGAAACGGACCAACGAAAACTCCGCTCAGCGGGCCTGAGGCCGCTTAGCGGACCTGAGAAAAACCAGAAAAAAACCAGCACGAACAGAACTGTCTCAAGCCCCTTATACCCACCAAAACCACTCCAAAACATCATTATAACACCAATACAACACATACATACCATATAAACAACATAACATCCAAGTTTCATGGTTGATTCATTAATCTTTCTCAAAACCTAACTTTTTCTTCAAACTCAATCAAGCCATAAAAATGGAAAACAAACATGATCAATCATCCTAACACAACAAGGATATGATTCTATACAAAATACCAACCATGACATGTTTGAATCTTGCTATATCATGAAAACCTCACAACTTCTTACAAAACAAGAAAAATGGAAAATATGGGAAGGATGAAGAAGATGAACAAGAACAAAAACAAGAACAAGACTATAAGAATCATACATCCAAGATAAATTAGATTCACCCCCTTACCTTGCTATAGCAACGATCGGAACTCGAATCGGTCGAGAATCCACCAATCTCCACTTTTTCCTCCTCTTTTCCTTCTTCTCCTTTCTCTCTTCTTTCCTTCTCTTCTTTTTCTTTCCATTCCCTTTCCTTTCTCACAATATTTCTTTCTTATAAAGAAAATATCTATCCCGCGGAAATGACCAAAATGCTCCTACGCTCAAATATCGTTCAAACGCCCCAAAACGCGGAATATTACCTTAATAATATTTCCGGTACCAAAAATATGAAAACCTTCAATTAAATATTAGTCCTCCATCCCGAACTAATACCGACTGAAACAACTCCAAAAACGGTAAAATTCCAATAAACGTCACAAACGTCCAAATCAAGTATATACTTATTTTCCGGGCGTTACAACTCTCCCCCACTTAGAAGATTTCCGTCCTCGGAAATATCCCAAACACAAACAAACTTGGATACGCTATCGCCTCCGACTAACCAACTATCAAGCCACGAAAGCAACGACACAATCAGCGCCAAACAACAAACCACTCTAGCTAAAAGCAAAACAACCAAAACACAACAACGACAACGAGATGCAATGCCCATACAATGCACTCATTGACTAACACCAAAACACAAGAATTAATCAAGACACAGACAATAACCCGGTCGCACAACATCCAAATAACCATGCCAAGACATAGCAGTCAAACATGTAACCAAAACATCTGGTGGTCTTATAATTCCTACCACATCCACTGCCCACAATTTGAACTTTAACAATTCATACACATACGAACCGTGTCATTTCACGCTTCCGATGCGCACTCTGATTTCCCACAACAAACAGATTTACCAATTTCATAACCAACTTCCAGCTCTTTTCTAGTATTCACCAGAAACTCATTGTTCTCTCTTAACATACTCAACCTCTTAATCTGCTGTGTCAGCTTGCACACCAGACAAAAGTCTTTGTATTATCCAATCAAAGACAAAAAGCTAATCCAAACACATCCTTGTTTCACAACACAAGCCCTCATAGATCCTTAAGTGACCAAACCGTCCTCTCAGTCTGACCATCCGTTTGAGGATGATACGCCAAACTCAAACGCAACTTCGTACCCAAAGTACTTTGTGAACCCTATCAAAATTTCAGAAATAAACCTCGGATCTCAATCTGAACAATACCTTCCGAAACACCATGCAAACAAACAATCCAACAAACATCTTTATCAACATACCACTCGCCAGTACTTCCATCAGTTAATCCATTCAAATCCGATTCCTGACCTTTTCTAATCTCATCAAGAATACCTTAAGTAAGCTTTCACATATAAAGCTCAACACTTGAAGAAGTCACTTTACGAACCAAAATCAAATCTCACAACTGTTCAACAATCACAATACTCGAATCATCCACATAGACATATGCAATGGTTTCTCATATTCAACTCGTTCTGATCAAACGAATGCTTCAAACTCTTGCAGTCACTTACACACACAAATCTCGATCCGAATAATTAGTGCCTTCAAATTTCCCAAACAGAAATAACAACTGCCAACTCTAAATCTTGTGACAGATAAATCCTTTCAAAAATCTTAACTCGCATAAAAGCACAAACCACCACTTACCCCTTGAACATTCACTTCACTCAACCAAAAACTCACATAAGGAAACTTAGCAAACAACTTCTTCCTCCCAACACGGATAAAACAATTCTCAAGTACTTAGCATGACCATCTTCACACTGATGATACCCATACCTCAAATCAAACTTGCAAAACAAACAAGCTCAAACCAATTTGATCCATCAAAATATCAATCCTCAAAAGTGGATACTTTTCCTTAATTGTCACTTTTCTCAATTGTCTAAAATCGACACAAAGCCTCATATAACCTTCCTTCTTAACCAACAAAACACATGCACCTTACGGCGACACACTCGAACGAACAAACCTCTTCTCAAGAAAATCCTTAAGTTGACTCCTCAACTCTTTCAACTCAAAAGATGGCATCCGATACGGAACCCTCGACACAACAATATTTCTAGGAACTAAATCCGTCAAAACAGAACTCCAAGACAAAATTCCTCTTTTCGACGATGAATCAATGAAACCTTCAAGAAACACTTATACAAATGCGCAACTATCCGCAATTCCCACAATTGCTCTTTCTCAAGGACATCCAAAGTCGTCGACAACATAAACAACGTCGTACCACCTTGCACCGACTCATTCACTTCCAATATTATCAAACTAGCCAGATAAGCCTATCACATCCAATACGATTCCGTCTACTATCAACAAGAGATTAAGGGTGATCAAGTCCTCAATTTGTCAATAGGTAGCCGATAATCATAATAGAGTATAAACTATCAGTACTAACATTAATAATATTCTTTTCCAACTTTTGCTCATAGCATAGAAGCACTATGATTCCATAATTCATAAATCTCTCAAGATCATCTGAACCAGCTAACACCGACGTCCGGTAGCTACGTACCAAAACACTTCTAACAAATCCTAAGAATAAAATTCCTGAGATTCTACTCAACTCTTCATACTCCTAATTCTCACTCGAGTTCCAAAACGTTTCTAACAACGTCAACTCACACAAGGCTACTCAAACAACAACTTCATAGTCCATCAGTAGCGTTAGAGCATCACAACTCTCTAAATTCCATTCCTTAGAATTAACCAACATCTACTCCGTGACACTCCAACTTGATTAACAACCAAAGTCTTAAGTCCAAGTCGCCTTCACTTCAGAAAACAACAAAGTCCAACAACACTAGTACTGCTGCCCTCAGTAGCATACTAACATCTTGCAACTGAAACATATCCGAGAAGCATATCTTCTCCCCCACTTAGCTTCAAACCATTCCTGCACACAACCGACTAGAGGCACAACAAGTACTGACAGTGCTCCACACACTTATCCCGTACTGAGGAATTAAACAACATTAGACAACACTGGCCGGACAGACCGACCTGCTCTGATACCACTAATGTAACACCCCAATTCTACCCAAAGCATTCAGGCAAGAAAATATCAGAGTATTAAAATTTCATACCACACAATTAGGATGTTACACTAAGTAACCAAACAAACTCCTTGAAAACAAACGGACATCACCGATGCCAAAAGCATACACACCTGCCAATAACATGATACATAACACACGGAAGATATGAACATATATATATACGTATAGCTCTCACTCTCAAAGAGGAGTTTTCCAAAATAAAGTGTTTACGATACACAATGGCACGTTATCACATATACATGTTCAAAAGAGTCATATACAAATAAATAACAACAGACTCCCGACTACCCAGTGTTACATATCAGAGCGACCGACAAGACCAACTGGAGAACTACCTCTTCCAAAAGACTCCCAAAGCGGCTAATCTGCAGGATGCCACTCAAGCATCAAATCAGCAGAAGGGTGAGAATATAATTCATAATGAAAGCATGACAATTATAGTAATGCCAACAAGTATCATCAAGAATCATACAACAAAGTAATCCACTCATTCAACCACAATTAATATATAAGTAATGTGACACATGAATGATAACATAATTATAAAGACAGACAATGATGAATGAGACTCAACTGTGCATATGCATGTGGTACCAAATCCGGAGTAAAACTCCCCTTGTCATTATGACAAATACACCTTTGCCGAGCATTATGCTGGGACTTCTTTCCCTCAGGAAAATACACCTTTGTCGAGCATCAAGCTACGACTAAACGTCATCGAGCATTTAGCCCCCACTGATGACCTCTTGCCACTAGGGCAAATACACCTTTTTACCGAGCATTAAGCCCCCACTGGTAATAATTGCCAATACAGGCCACCTGCTAATAGCATTCCGCCATTAACGTAATGAAATGTTATGCTGTGCAAATATATGACTCTATTACACGACAACAACATCATCGACAATATAACACGGTCACATACCCACGTTACACCGTTTATATTCTATCCAAAAGGATATATCACCAATTAATAACATCGTTACCAATTACATCACACCATAATTACCACACAGGCATTAATAAGCACACAGCACACATTCACCGTTCAAACATACTGGCCACATCGGCATAGATGAACGTATAACACACTTATACACATCAAATTAATATTGGCCATCGGCCCACAACTTCATCAATACATCATCAACAAGTTGTAATAACAACAATTCAACAATGATAATACATCATTCTCATAACAACAATTACTTGCCATAAGGCCACACATTATGTTAACAACAAACAACCAAACATCGTCACATATCAAGAATGAACATTCATTAATACATAACACATACGAACATGATTCCATGTTAATCCACACATCAACAATAATTGCATCCAAGCACTATGATTACTTACCAATCATATCGTGCATATAAACAATTATGTGTTTTCATCAACAACACCTCATAACCAATTCATAACAAGCTAACCAAGCCTATGCTATCATATAAAACATCCAACTAGCTTCCTAACACTTCGAACGGCGTACGAAACGGAGCTACGGATCAAAAGTTACAAGGTTTCAAAGTTTGGATAATTGAACACACTACACAACTCATCACTTGATCCTAATAAAAATAATGGGATACTACATACTATGAATCATTTAATTAGATAATAGTATAGTTCATTGCGTTAGCTTTCCAACGCTTCGAACGGCGACAAAATCGGAGTTACGGTTCAAGAGTTACGAAGTTTTGGAAAAACCGAAAATGCTGTTGGCCGCTCAGCGGGCCGCTTAGGCCGCTAAGCGGAAATTCCAGAAACGGACCAACGAAAACTCCGCTCAGCGGGCCTGAGGCCGCTTAGCGGACCTGAGAAAAACCAGAAAAAAACCAGCACGAACAGAACTGTCTCAAGCCCCTTATACCCACCAAAACCACTCCAAAACATCATTATAACACCAATACAACACATACATACCATATAAACAACATAACATCCAAGTTTCATGGTTGATTCATTAATCTTTCTCAAAACCTAACTTTTTCTTCAAACTCAATCAAGCCATAAAAATGGAAAACAAACATGATCAATCATCCTAACACAACAAGGATATGATTCTATACAAAATACCAACCATGACATGTTTGAATCTTGCTATATCATGAAAACCTCACAACTTCTTACAAAACAAGAAAAATGGAAAATATGGGAAGGATGAAGAAGATGAACAAGAACAAAAACAAGAACAAGACTATAAGAATCATACATCCAAGATAAATTAGATTCACCCCCTTACCTTGCTATAGCAACGATCGGAACTCGAATCGGTCGAGAATCCACCAATCTCCACTTTTTCCTCCTCTTTTCCTTCTTCTCCTTTCTCTCTTCTTTCCTTCTCTTCTTTTTCTTTCCATTCCCTTTCCTTTCTCACAATATTTCTTTCTTATAAAGAAAATATCTATCCCGCGGAAATGACCAAAATGCTCCTACGCTCAAATATCGTTCAAACGCCCCAAAACGCGGAATATTACCTTAATAATATTTCCGGTACCAAAAATATGAAAACCTTCAATTAAATATTAGTCCTCCATCCCGAACTAATACCGACTGAAACAACTCCAAAAACGGTAAAATTCCAATAAACGTCAAAAACGTCCAAATCAAGTATATACTTATTTTCCGGGCGTTACACAGAGCTTCAATCAACCTCCAATGGCAGACCCCAAAAACCTAAACCAAAACCATTTTTATGCCTACTAAACATCCTAATATCAGTACTAACCTATCTTAATGTGATTTTTTCAGTTTCTAAACACCCTAATATAGTTTAATCAAATAGATCTAAAACTTGAAAAAACAATGATAAACTTACTGTTTACGGTGATTTCCGGTAAACAACCGCTAGTCCTCCAAACTATAATAAATATGATTTGGTTACTCGCAGGATCGACTAGATTGATCCTAGGACACATAGTCAATTAGATTGTTATCAATATTCTTTAGAACCATGTTCATGATTCGTTGTCTTCGACAAAAGTTATTCGATTGAAAACATACACTTTTAGTGATGACTTGATTATATGTGATTATGACTTTAAAATATAAACAACGCAGATAACGTAACATGCAATTCTGTTAAAAGAATCTTAAAACATAAAACTGTTAAAGATCTTGAAAGTAAATAACATGAAAGTAAATAACATGAAAGTAAATAACGTGAAAGTAAATAACATGAAAGTAAATAACATGAAAGTAAATAACATGAAAGTAAATAACATGAAAGTAAATAACATGAAAGTAAAGATACAGTAATGTAAATGACAAGAAGTAAGTAGAATGCAAGAATTTAAAGATATTCGAAAAAGAAAAGCAATAAAAGATAATACTCATGTATTAAGATGGTGGTGTCATACGTACATTTTCTCAGCGAACTCGTTCTCGTTAACGCTTGATACTTGAGTAAATATGTGAGTGATTTGTACAAAATGAACACACGGAATTCTATCATAAAAACTCCTATTTATACTAGTTTCGACCATAACGGCCCTATGCTAATCCGCTGCCAC
This sequence comes from Vicia villosa, assembly GCF_029867415.1. Classification (NCBI taxonomy): domain Eukaryota; kingdom Viridiplantae; phylum Streptophyta; class Magnoliopsida; order Fabales; family Fabaceae; genus Vicia; species Vicia villosa. Next base: position 170,261,721 of record NC_081182.1, read on the forward strand.
GTTTCTCATAAGAACTTCCAGCGATGACATCTGTGAATAAGCAGTTACGCAACTATCTTCGAATTTCAAATCTTCCCGCCTGAGTCCATCTTCGACGCGTGGCAGTATGTTAATAACACTTACTAACAAACACGCTAAATAATAATACTTAAGCAAATTCATAAATTTTGTCTAAGTCTTCGAGGATATGTCCTTCCAATAGCTTTCAGTAGCCATCATCTTCATAAAAAACTTAGACATTTTTTACTATCGAAACATGGCCATCAGTAGCCATTTTATATTTCTCAGAGATGGTCATCAGTAACCACCTTGCCTTCGATCATACACTCCTTCGAAGCACATATATTTGTTCAACGAAATCTTCAGCTAACAAATTGCCCCCAATAAATGCCTGTTTCGAAAATCAACAGAAATAGGCGTTTTTTGCCATCATAAGATTTCGTCTCTTATTAAATTTTTGATAGTTCCAAGACTACTGACTAAACGTCATAATCATTGATAATCTCTGTTTCCGAAACGTCTTGTCATTCTCAAAATGTCTTCTCATAACTTACATTCCCACGTCCTTGACCTTACTTCCTGATTATTACTCCTATATACTAGGAGTAAAGCTGAATCTTTCGACCGCCATTGGATTAAATCATCATTCGCCACGTGTCCTTTGGGTTTTACCCAAAAGATTTAAAAAGGATTCCCGTTAAAACCTTTAAATACTTTGGACTTGCACCCTTTTTATAACTTCTCATTCCTATTTCTCCGTCTTCTTTATCAAACAAAGGAACCAACATCTTCAAACTTTTCAAATCTGAATTTCTCAAAACTCGTCCGATGGCTTCATCTTCCAATGTTCTTCAACCTGCTCTAAAGCTCCAATCTACCACACGGTCTGGTGAACATGAACACATTCCAAACCCTAACGTTGAAGAAGTTCGTGCTATCTACGCTTCCCAGGTAATCATACCCTTTGAACTTTCTGGAAAATCTTTTGCTTTTATGGGTCCGTTGCCGGGTGAAGATAACCAAACCCTAAGTAAGTTCTTCCCTGCTTATTATAAGACTAGGCCATTAGTGAGCAAAGCTAACACAAATGAAGAGGGTTGTTCTCCTTCAGGAGAATCTGCTAATGTTGAAGAAACTTCAACTGTAGCCCCTTTGGCTTTGCCAAAAATTAGGTTAAATTATATGACCAACTTTGTGAAAGTGTTTAGGTCACTCCCTTTAGCCAAAGATCCTGACTTGTACTTTGCCTGGTTAGAAAAAGTAGAGAAAAAGAAAGAATCTGACTGGAAATCGTTAGGAATCTATGATTTGATCCAACTATCAAAAACAGGCTTAACATATAACCAACCCATGCTAGTAGCAGCGGTCCATTTCTGGGATGCTTCCCACAACACTTTCCACCTCCCATGTGGAATGGTCACCCCTACTCTCTTCGATGTAGCTGCGATTACAGGACTTCGACCAACTGGGGAAGACTTTGATCCCACTGAGATGGATGTTGACACAATTGGTTTTAATAATTCGACAGTTACTTATACTGCGTTTATCCAACAACATCATGTTACCGCGAACGAAGAAGTCTCTGATAACGAACATATTGCCTTCTTGGCACTATGGCTTTCGCGATGTGCTTTCTGCTCAAGATCCATACAAGTTGCAAAGAGATATCTTTGCATGGCTAATCAATTGCATAATGGAAAAAAGCTCAATCTTGGCCAACTACTTCTGGGATTTCTTTATGAAAACCTTAGCGAAGCTGCAAACCTTACCAAGAATTACCAATCTGGTGCCTTACTTTATGCTGGACCTTTCTGGCTTTTGCAACTGTGGCTAAATGCTACGTTCGAAGCTCATCTTCCGTTTCGAGGGAAAGTCAAGGAGGAAGATGACAAAATCAGGAATCGAACTATTGAAGGAACTAGGTTGGCTTACCTAACTCCAAAAGAAGAGCCTGGGAAACTTCAAGAATACTTCTTAGCGTATATGATGATGTTTGCCCAGCGTCATCAATTCGATCCGTCTATGGCTCCGTTTGTACATAGAACCAAGGGTCCTGAATGGTTTACTCAGAAATTCCCACCAACATCTCAGGATCAACAAACTGAGCTTATGGAAATTTGGGAATCTTTTCTGACTCCAAGGTTGTTCCTCCACCGTCTTCGACCATCGAAAGGGCAATGCATCCTTGTGTGCTATCAACCAAATTTGGTTTCACGACAGTTTGGATTGGTCCAAATAAAACCAAAATGCTTATATGAGAAAAGGAGTCATATGTGCTTCCACACCTTATACTTGTCAGAAGAAGAATGTGAAACAAAAGTTAACAGATATGCTGACGTCACCAACCTTTCCCCTATTCCTTTCGAACCTTCCTTTTACTGTACACCAGACTTCCATCAATGGTGGACGAATTATTACACTTCTCAAATCTTTGATGCTGAGAGTTTGACGCAGGAACTAACTGCAGCTTTTGCTGATGTGCAGGAGACTTTTCGTAAAGGTACTACAACTCATATTAAAGAAATACAAGCTTTCCAAAAATTTTTTGAAACTATCTATAGGCCTGATGATCTTAGTCGGACCGTTCGTGAGGCTGCAATCACTTTGCGCGAAAAGTTTTCCGCCAAACTGGATAAGTTGAAATTGCCCTCGTATGTTCGACCAGAACTACGTTATGAAGTGGCTTTCAAACTTAATCCTCCAAAATTTCCTCCACTGCCAAGCGCGGATTTTGGTGTGGCTTTGAGCCCCCCTTTTCCAGATTGGTTTGTGTGTGGCAACGTTTTAAAAGATCTTCAAAACAGTAGTAAAAAACGTGCTGAACGGGTGGTTCCGACTAAGCATACCTTGGATACTTTCAAAGGACATCTCCATATAGATCTCGAACACGTTCGTGTCTTGACTCCAATACCTGAAGGTTTGGATTCAGACAATCTTTTCGACTGACTTTTCCTTTTTGGCTGGTATACTAATTTCAGTTTCGACTACAGCTGTTGCTCATAGGAGGAAGATCAAAGAGACTCCTGCCCAAAAGAATCCTGGGACATCCCAAAGCGACAAACCCAGTGAAAGTGGCTCTCTCAATCCTGATAAAAAGCCTACGGTACGCACCTTTTGCGTTCTTAATCTTATATATAATCCGTAATCAATAGTCCCTTTGCTTATCATCTGTCTTTTCAGAGTTCGAAGCCCCCAACTGGTCCGAAACGGAAAGTTTCTTCGTCCGCTGCTTCAGATGATGAGGATAAATCTCCTCCTAGCACTAGACAAGGACTTAGGAAAAGGCAAAAATCTGCTACTCCTTCGAAAAAGGGAAAGGGAGCAAGTCCCTCCAAAACTGCTTCTCCTACTGATAAAGCGTCCTCTGAAGATTCTCCTTTGAAAACAACTAGCAACATACTTGTTGTCGAAAGTCACAATTCAAGTCCAGATAATATCCAAACCAAGGTCTTTCAGGTTTCTTCGCATATTAACTTGTGACTTTATCTAAATAATGGGATTAACTTTTTTACCTTGTTATTGCAGGATGATGCTGGCACTGCTACTTCAGGTTTCAAAGATCCTGGTCTTACCATTGATGTTCCCAAACTCTATGGTAATAATAATCTTTAGCTTCGTTGACAAACTTGTTACAGGTTTATTCTTATGACTAACTCTGCTTTATCTGACACAGATACTTCTCGAGACAAAGCTCCTGTTCTTTCACCCGTGGTCGAAGATGCTCAACCCATCAACACTATGCTGCCTGATGAACCCGTTGAAGAAAGTCATTCTAATGATGAATCTCCAGCTACTCATCAAGACAAAAGTTTGGAAGGCGAAGATCACGCCCTCTCAGGTAGTGACAATGTGAATCTGCATCCTCATCATAGTGACGACACTGTGTCTGAATCAGATGCTATGGAGGAAACTTCCAAACTAGAAAAACAAAACTTTCAAGAAGCTTCGACTCTTGACACAAAAGCTGATCCTGGGACCACTTCAATGCCTGCCCCTACGCCTTCGGAGCTAGAACAATTAAAGCATGCTGATCCTCTTAGTTTCTTGAAGATTATCATGAATGTGGATACTTCTTCGTCTCCAAGTCCTGACGTTATTCCAGTTTCGACTGTGGGGTCTGGCAACCAAGAAGACACTTCTAGCCTGCTCCGACAAATCAAAGAGCGGTTCTTCGATGTCAATCTTGTGGATCTCCTCATTCGGGATCCTCTTAAGAGTCATGGTTTACATCAACTTTTGAGAAAAGTAGATTTACTTCAAGTCTCCACAACAGTCTCAGACGTACTTGTTCTGTTAGGCTCTCTGGTTGAGCAACTTCAAGCTGATATCCTTCGAAAACGAAATATCGAAAAAGAGTTATCTGAAGCAATAGCCTCCCGTGATTCTTCATGGAATTCTGCAGTAGATGCAACCCAACGAGGCGAGGTCCTCAAACTTAAGCAATCAGAAGACCAGAAGGCCTTTGATGATCATGCAAAAAATATCAAGATCTGGAAACAAGAGATAAAGGCACTTGAGGAGAAAATCAAAGAAGCTGAACGCAGCCAGGCAACCATCCAACAATCCAACCAAAAGGAGTTGGTCGAAATAGTACAATCAGGGATCACACATTTCGAGGCCGCTCAGAAATTGATTCCTGAGATCGAAAGGTTGAAGAAACAACGATCGGTGATTGAACTCCGTATGACTTCTTGGGAGTCACAATATTCAAAGATCAAGAATAACCTCCCTGAGGGTTTCAACTAGCTGCTTCGAACCTTATTATCTGTTGCGTTCTTATTTGTAATCGAAACCTCATATGTTTTGTAAAAGCACTTATTTATATGCTTAACTTCTCCCTTCGTTTAAATATAACATTTATCAGCATTACTTCTTAGCAAATCTTTTCAATCTCTTGTCAAAGATATATTTTCAGATCCTCCACAGTACTCTTCATTAATGCAACATGTAAACTCCGAATACTCTTCGCAACCTCTTAGCCTTTGGACTTGACGTTTCTACTTCTTTAGCCCTAATCATGACTAAACAGTAACGTTACTTTTTCAAAACGTCATTTCAAGACGTGCGTGAATCAGTTTCATGATTGCTATTCAACTTCCAAGGGCGGGAAACGGCGGATGTAATAACTCCTCTCTTTGGAAAAACCAACTGCAGTCTAATCAATTATTAAAAAACTAAACCAACCTTTAGTATTCCCTTTCTATATAAAGGTCCAATATCACCCTTATTTTCTTCATTCACTCATTCTCTTCTTTCCTAAACTCAGAAAAGAGAAACCATTTTTCTTCCTCCAAAACCTTCTTCTCTTTTTCATAATGGCCGAAATCCTCTCTTTCAATGAAATCAAAACCCTTATCCGGAGCGAGTTCAGACTTTCTGAGGATGAACTCCTTCGCCACTTTATCACTCTTGAAACTTTGTTTGTCAATCAAGAGTTGGACTTCTACTTTGAGGAAGTCTTGGAAGGTGCTGTTTATCCAAACATGTTGGCTGAGTTTTGGATGAATGCTACTGTACGCATAGATCCTGAAGGTAGAACCACCATAGATTCTGAGATTCGGCATGCACGTTTCAGCATTACTCCTGCCACCATTGCTCACTTAATCAAGTGCAGTAACTCTGGGGAACGCTTTGATGACGATGGCTTTAACATGACCACGCATCTCATGCTGAGGTCCGTCATGGAAAATGATCCTTTTAGTGCCAGAGTTGTTAGGATCTGGCATCAGATGCTCGTGGGTAACTTCCAGCCTCGGAGGGCCAACGAAAACAACATCTTGGTTGAAGATTTGGAGTTCATCTTCTGTGGTCTTCGAGGGAAGAAGATCAACATTCCTTTGATGATATTCAAAGGTCTTGTGAAAGCTGTCTCTATTGGTACTGAACGGCAGAGGAACGTGACTTGCCTCCCATACGGAAGACTTCTCACTTTCATCTTTCAAAGGAAGGGTGTAGTGAGACGCATGCGTGAGGGCGGAGCCATCGACATGTTCGAAGCTGAAGCTTCACCCGTGTTGTCCTTGGAGGGTTTAAACCAAAGGATTAACTAACAACTTTCCTTCTTTTTTTTTTTTATCTTAGGGTTTTCTATGCTTTCTTTTTCTTTTTCGTTGTACTTTCAGATCCTGTTTGGATCTTTTGTAATGCATGTAAACCCAAGTTATGAATGACAAATATTTTGAAATTTCTTTAGACTTTTCCTTTTTAAGTCTGTTATTCTGCATGCAAAGCCATTTTGATCAATATGGCTCATGTGTTTTGACACATGGCTAACCATTTTGGCTTTTCGTGACACCTCAAGTGTCTACGTTTTTGCAATCTTAACTTCGAACATGCTTGGCTTATATTTCTTCAAATACTTCCCATTTACTCTTAAGATTCTATGATCTTCTGCTAATTCTTCGATTTCGTAAGCATTGTTCGAAAATGTTTTTAAGATTCGAAAAGGTCCTTCCCAATGTGGGGACCATTTACCAAGCGCCTGATTTTTTCGGTCTATAGGTAAAATAACTTTCCAGACTAAATCGTTATTAACAAAAGTTTTACCTTTCACCTTTTTATTGTATGCTCTGGATACCCTTTCTTTCTGTCTTTTAATCATTTCCAATGCTCGAAGCCTGTCTTCGTCTAGATCTACCAACTCATTCATCATTAACTCCCAGTAAACGTTGGGAGAAATGTCTGCTTGTCTTTGTATTCTTACTGACTGCAAACATATTTCGATTGGTAGTACCGCATCATGTCCAAACGTCAACTGGAAAGGAGTTGTATTTGTAGCTTCTCTTGGAGATGTTCGACAAGCCCAAAGTGCTTGATCCAAAGTCTTATGCCAATTCTTGGGTTTCTTCCCCACATGCTTCTTAATAAGACCAATTATAATTTTATTTGCTGCTTCGACTTGTCCATTTGCTTGAGCATAATAAGGTGTGGATGTTAGCAACTTGAATCCTATTTCCTTGGCAAAGTCCTGCATTTTTCGTCCAGTGAAGACTGATCCCTGATCAGTTGTTATGCTTTCTGGGATTCCGAACCTATATATAATATATTTTTGGATAAACTCAATCACCGCTTCTTGGTCCACATTTGCCAATGGTATTGCTTCGACCCATTTTGTGAAATAGTCTATTCCTACCAAAATGTACCTTTGACCTCTGGATGATTTGGGGTGAATTTCTCCAATTAAATCTAAAGCCCATCCTCTGAAAGGCCAAGGTTTCACTATTGTACTGAGTTCATTTGCTGGAGCATGTTGTATACCTGCGTGTTCTTGGCATTCTTGGCACCCCTTGGCAAATTCTATGCAATCTTTCAACATTGAAGGCCAATACATCCCATAACGAAACAAAAGCCATTTCATCTTATGTCCTGCTTGATGTGCACCACATGCCCCGCTATGTACGTTTGATAGAGCCAAGTATGCTTCTGCTTCACCCAAGCATTTCAGCAATACCCCTTCAGGAGTTTTCTTGAACAATTCATTCCCCATTAGAAAATATGACAAGGCTCTATACTTGATTTTTCTATCTGTCTCCGTCGAAGGATTCTTCAAATAGTTGATTATTGGGCTCCTCCAATCCGTGTCTGCCAAAGAGTCAATATTTAGGACTTCGAACTCTTCTTTGTTGGCATAACCCAATTGTGAATTCTCTAGATCGCTCGGAGAAAGTTTAGTAGACATTGCTCTTCCTCTTACTTCGATCAATTCTTCCAATTTTTCTTTCGATACTTTGTACCCTGAAGCCAACTGTGCCAAGTCGTTCGCTTCTTGGTTATTCACCCTTGGCACGTGTTTCAATTCTACATATTCGAATTTCTTGAGTAGCCTATTTGCAATGACAAAGTACATGATTAGATTCTCTTTGATGCACTTATATTCTTTTGTTAATTGTTTGATGACCAATTCGGAGTCTCCTTTAATTTCGACTCTGGTTGCCCCCAGTTCTAACAAAGCCTCAAGTCCGGCGATTAACGCTTCGTACTCAGCTTCATTGTTGGAGCATAATGGTCCTTCGAGTTTGTACTTGAGCTTTGTTGGAATTCCATCAGGAGAAATTATCAACACTCCAACTCCAGAACCTTCTCTATGTGTCGACCCATCGAAGTACAACTTCCAAGGTTTTAGGTCCACGTAATGCAGATGATTCTCAACCACTGCGTGATCGACAATGAAGTCTGACACAATTTGGCCTTTCATTGCCTTGAGAGGTTGGAATATTAGCGAATATTCCGTTAGGGCTAAAGCCCACTTGCCAATTCGACTATGTAATATTGGCTTGGATAACATATGCTTAATAACATCACAATGAGACGAAACGTAAACATCAACTGGCTTTATATAATACTTAAGTTTAATACAAGAGAAATACAAACAAAGGCAGAGTTTTTCTATAGCAGTATATCTAGTCTCTGCATCATTGAGTACTCTACTTAAGTAGTAAATGGCTCTTTCGATGCCATTTTCATCTTCTTGTGCCAGCATGCTGCCTATTGTTTTGTCTGATGCTGAGATGTACAGGCGCATGTGTTTCTTCCCATTTGGGGGAGATAAGATTGGTGGACAAGTCAAGTATTGCTTTATCTGATCGAAAGCTTCTTGATGTTCAGCACGCCATTCGAACTTTCCTTGCTTAAGCCGTAGTAAAGGCGAGAAGGCTTGCGTGCGTCCACTCAAGTTAGAGATAAATCTTCTTAAAAAATTTATCTTTCCCAATAGTGATTGTAACTCTTTCTTCGTGGATGGAGATTTGGTTTCCATGATGGCTTTTGTCTTGTTCTGGTTGATCTCTATTCCCTTTTTATGGACTACGAAACCCAAGAAATCTCCTGCTTGTACAAAGAAAGCACATTTAAGGGGGTTCATCTTCAATCCATGTTTCCTCATTCTTTCGAACGATTGGCTTAAATGATCGAGATGACTCATTCCCGAAGTAGATTTTACCACAATGTCGTCTATATATACTTGCATGAATGTTTCTATAAAGTCGTGGAATATAGAGTTCATTGCTCTTTGGTAAGTTGCCCCAGCATTTTTTAAACCAAAAGGCATTACAACCCATTCGTAAGTGCCTATTGCCCCTGGGCAACGAAACGCTGTCTTGGATACATCATCTTCTGCAATAAAGATCTGATTACATCCTGAGTATCCATCCAACATACTTAGATACTCAAAACCTGCGGCTGAGTCTACCAGCATTTCTGCTACAGGCATGGGATATTCGTCTTTAGGAGTGGCTGCATTAAGATCACGAAAGTCTATGCATACTCGTAAAGATCCATTCTTTTTAATTACAGGTACTATATTGGCAATCCATTCGACATACCTTGTAGTTTGGATAAACTTGCAACGTAAAAGCCTTTCGACCTCTGCTTTAATCTTCGAATGGATCTCTGGCGCGAATCTTCTAGGAGTTTGCTTCACAGGTTTCTTCCCTTCTTTTATTGGAAGCTTCAATTCGACTAGGTCCCTTCCTAGACCAGGCATCTCATCATAATCCCAAGCAAAGCAATCTCTATTTTCTTTCAGCATTTTGATGACCGTTGCTTTTAGCTCTGGCTCTAATTTCGCGCTGATATATGTTATCCTTTTTTGATCCCTGTCTCCGAGGTTTACTTCTTCGAGTGGATCTTGGGCTAACATCTTTATATTAGAAGCCATTGGGTCTTTTTCGAACCCTAAAGGTTCTTCGTCGTATATTGCATCTAATCTTTGGTTTGATCCTTCGTCCAAAATCTCTTCATCTAGGATCGTATCTTTGGAGTGTTCGAAATCTGTATGCACCTCCAATTCTGCTATCTCTTCTTTGATTTGGATGGTATCTACCTTTACATCTGCTAATTCGGCCTCGAGAGCCGCCTTCTGTTTGTTCTCGGCCACGTAGGCCGAAATCTTTTCGAAGAATGAAGACTCAGACATGATTAATGTCATCGTCCCAGCCTGTTGGCCGTATTGCTGCATGATCTTCTAAAGGTGCTGTATCCGTTGGACCATCCATGATCTCTCTATCCCATTGGAATCCGTTTGGGTGCAAAGTAAGATAATACAATGCATTCTTATTTGGGGTGTACATCTCTTCTGCAGTATGACAAGGTCCTATATTTGCCAGATTCCTATCGAAGTTGGATTTATTTACCTGGTTAACTTCAGCCATATAGTAACTCTGATCACCTTCGATGTTTTCTACTATGCCATCTTCTCTCCAGATTGTCACCCTTTGATGCATTGTTGAGGGTACAGCTGCTACCCCATGAATCCATTCCCTTCCGAGCAACAGGTTATAGTTTGCTTTTGCTGGTATAACCATGAACATAGTGGGTCTGGTAACTGAGCCTACTGTCAAATTGACTTGAACAACTCCCAGTGTTTGTCCTATCTTACCCTCATAGTTAGACAAGACCATGTTATGTGGTCTTATGTCCGTATCGAACATGCCAATTCTCTTTATCATATACTGGGGCATCAAATTTACTGCTGCTCCCCCATCAACTAGGACTTTATTGATGCCAACATTCTCAATCTTAGCCCTAATATAGAGTGGTTTCAAATGATTTCTCATACCCTCATCAGGCCTCTCGAAGAAAGCATTCTGCTCTTCGACTGCACCATTATTTAGCACATAGTAACACACAGGTCTGTGTTTTGCCATTTCTTCGATATCAGCCTCCTCACAGTCTTCTACCTCAGTTTCCTGGTTAAACTCGTGAGGGAGTACGGACACAACATTGCAATTTAAATTTATAGACGAGACTCCATCAGAATCAAAATCATTTGTCATTCTGTCCTCTTCGTTCCAGGAATTTGACCGCATCTTATCTTCTTCATCCAAGAGCTTTTCAGCTTCGAACAATGCACGTTCCACCGGAGGTTTGTTTGACTTTGCTCCCTGGTATGGGACTTGGTTGCTGCTAGTTTCTCCAGTTTCTCTTGGTCTATATTCCTTCTGGGCCTTTTTCATCCTCTGGTGCCTCCTCCATTGGGACCGAGACATAGGGTTTTTTCCCTTATAGTTCTCCAATCGATATGTCTCTCGATTTGGCCTTTGAAATTGTCTCCTATATGCCATTGCGGTTCTTCCTCCTTGGTCCCAACTACGCCGTTTGTTGGTTCTTGCATCGGCTTGTACCCATCTATCCCTAGGTGGATCTGCAGGGACTTTGAACGTTACCCTTCGAACTCTAGGGTGTGGACTATCTGGTCTCTTCGTTGGGGTCCATACATCGAAACCATACAGGTCAGGACGTAGCCCCTGAGTTTCTTGATTCATGGAGCAGTGCACACGTTCAAATGATCGTGCTAGCATCTCATCATAGGCTGCCCCACATCTGGGGCAGAGTGCAACTTCAGAGTTCCCTTTGTGGCATCTGATCAAAAATCCTAATAAGCTTTCATCCATCCTTGGGTACACTTGTAGTAAAGGATTTGGTTCTCTCCCTGGGTGTTCCCATCTTTCTCGTCGAGCCCTTTCGAAATTGGCTTCGATTCTTCGATTCAGCATGATCGAACACCTTGGGCACATCCATTGTTTTCCGCCATTTCTCTCATGGCAATTCCATAGGTAGTCTTTGAGGCTTTCAGCTTTTAGAGGAACTTTAATACCCCCATTCTGCCTTGTCAGCCGTGTCTCTAGTTCGCCAAACTCAGATGTTGGGTGTCTGGCGCTAACCATGTTAACCACCGCTGGAGCAACTTCAGAGATTTGGATTTTCTGGAGTTTTATCCTGAGGTCTTCAGTGGCCTCATTGCTCTCTTCTTTTGGTGCTTCAGTCATCTCTGTTTGGGAAGCTTCTTCAATCTCAGTATTGAAGATTATTTCATCATTTAGGCTTTCAGTAGCCTGCTTTCCGTTGAGCATTGCCTTAGTTTCCGCCACTTCGATCTCCGATACTTCCACCATGTTGATATCTTCTACCTCACAGAGGCTAGCATCAGCAATGTTTAGGGGATTGGTATCGATCCTCATGTGACTCTTGGTCTTGTCAGCAAATTTCAACCTTCCATCATTGATAGCATTTTGAATTAGATCCCTGAAAAGAAAACATTGTGAAGTTTTATGGCCTAAAAACCCATGATATTTACAGAAACCTCTTTTCTTCCGTTGTTCCAACGGAGGAATTTTGGAATTAGGAGGTAGTATCATTTGGCCATCTTTTACTAATAGATCAAATATTTCATCACACTTAGTAATATCAAATGTATAAGTTTTCTTAGGAAACCTATCATTCTTATCATTTTCTACAGGGTTCTTTCCATTTGCAGGATTTAATAGTTTGCAGGCATAAGGTGGTGCCTCTTTTAATTCTGCTAAGTCTATTTCGACTTCCTCCAGGCCATATGAGTCATTGCAAGACTCATCATCGGCGTCTTCGGCTTCGACGTATGCTATCCTTTCCTTCTTATGACTTTTATTAGCCCTAGCCTTTTCTGCTTTCAAGCGTTCGACCTGTCGAACTCTATCTGCCAACTGGGCCATGTCCCTAAGGTATTGGGTATCTAATTTCTTTCTTATTGAGTAATCTAGACCACCTGCAGCCATTTCGACAAGTTCGTGCTCAGGAACTGTCGTAAAGCACCTAGATTTCAACAGACGGAACCTATTCAAATAATCATCAATAGTCTCCGTGAATTTCCTCTTAACACTGGCCAATTCCTTCAAACTTATCTTAGTTTGACCCATGTAAAATTGCTCATGGAACAATCTTTCTAGGTATGCCCACGCATCTATCGAATTGGGTGGCAAAGTAGTAAACCAAATAAAGGCATTCTTTGTCAGCGAACTAGGGAAATACTTGATCCTCAAGTCCTCGTTTCCTGCCAAGTCCCCTGCTTCTGTTAGATACCTAGCAATGTGTTCCACTGTCGATTCGTTAGTTTCGCCTGAAAATTTTGTAAATTTGGGTACCTTAGTGCCCCTAGGTAATTCTGTCTGCATAATATAGTCTGATATAGGGGATGTATAATTTGGACGTCTGAGTCCAGTACTTAGGCCATTATTGGCCATCACCCTTTCTATCATAGCAGTCAAGTTATTCTCCGTGGCCAGATTTTCCCTTCTGACTCTTTGAACAACCCCATCTGGATGTTCATTTCTACCTACAACTCTTACTCTGGGTTGTTCTTCCTCCGTTTCTTGTCGAACGGGGACGGTTCTTTGACTTGAAGTCTCTAAATTAATTACTGGAATTTCTTCTGTCCAATTCGTCCTCCGCAAGGAGTTTATGTCTCGGATGGTTGGTCTCGATGATGGGCCCTCATCTTGTATGCGTTCTAAAACGGGCATTTCCTCTTGGTGCGCGGGCTGTTTATCTTTTCTTTTTGGTTGTGTTACACCCATGAACTCCGCCATCCGATTCATTTGAGATGACATCTTTTGGAAAGTTTCTACATTTTCCCTATTTGTGCAAGAAATATTTGTCAATAATGGGGAAAAGATTGAAGTCAATTCTTTGGCTAAAGCCCCTAGCATATCATGGTTGCTTGCATCCATTTCTTGTCGAAATGCTGCTTGGCTGTTTGTGGTATAATGAGGCACCTGGGTAGAAAAACCAACGTTGTGTGTACTTCGACTTGCGGATCCCACATTTGGTGAAAATGTCGCATTATTAGTTGGGACATAAGTAGGTCCGGCCCCTCGTACGCCTGATCCAAAAGGAAATGGCATCCCGTATGGAGGATTTGGCCTCCATTCGAAAGTTGAATTCGTGCCTTGACTAGACAAGTTATTTGCAGCATTTGTTGAGGGAAACGGTAATACTTCCTCTGCACTCGTGGTCGAAGGAGCAGTTGTTGACACTGAAACTGGCAAAGTCCCTGAAAGTCCTGTATTATTCTCAGGCACCGACTGGGAATTATCTGCAGGTCTCGATCCATTTGGACCCGTTGTATCCCTTGTTCCTTGAGTGGAATTCGAATTTGCCGCTCCTAATCCTGTGCTTTGTGAGGGATCTTGATCACCCCCTGCACTGGCTGTAACAGCCATTTTCTTGTTGTACCTTCGTTTGGGAACCGGTTGTGCACTGTTTGTTAATTTACCGTTCCTAAGGTTCATACAAGGTCTTGATATTGTCTAGACAAAACAAAGCAATTGATTAAAACAATCCGTTCGACACTGTCCCACTGGGCGTGCCAATTTGTTTACGGTGATTTCCGGTAAACAACCGCTAGTCCTCCAAACTATAATAAATATGATTTGGTTACTCGCAGGATCGACTAGATTGATCCTAGGACACATAGTCAATTAGATTGTTATCAATATTCTTTAGAACCATGTTCATGATTCGTTGTCTTCGACAAAAGTTATTCGATTGAAAACATACACTTTTAGTGATGACTTGATTATATGTGATTATGACTTTAAAATATAAACAACGCAGATAACGTAACATGCAATTCTGTTAAAAGAATCTTAAAACATAAAACTGTTAAAGATCTTGAAAGTAAATAACATGAAAGTAAATAACATGAAAGTAAATAACATGAAAGTAAATAACATGAAAGTAAATAACATGAAAGTAAATAACATGAAAGTAAAGATACAGTAATGTAAATGACAAGAAGTAAGTAGAATGCAAGAATTTAAAGATATTCGAAAACGAAAAGCAATAAAAGATAATACTCATGTATTAAGATGGTGGTGTCATACGTACATTTTCTCAGCGAACTCGTTCTCGTTAACGCTTGATACTTGAGTAAATATGTGAGTGATTTGTACAAAATGAACACACGGAATTCTATCATAAAAACTCCTATTTATACTAGTTTCGACCATAACGGCCCTATGCTAATCCGCTGCCACGTTTCTCATAAGAACTTCCAGCGATGACATCTGTGAATAAGCAGTTACGCAACTATCTTCGAATTTCAAATCTTCCCGCCTGAGTCCATCTTCGACGCGTGGCAGTATGTTAATAACACTTACTAACAAACACGCTAAATAATAATACTTAAGCAAATTCATAAATTTTGTCTAAGTCTTCGAGGATATGTCCTTCCAATAGCTTTCAGTAGCCATCATCTTCATAAAAAACTTAGACATTTTTTACTATCGAAACATGGCCATCAGTAGCCATTTTATATTTCTCAGAGATGGTCATCAGTAACCACCTTGCCTTCGATCATACACTCCTTCGAAGCACATATATTTGTTCAACGAAATCTTCAGCTAACACTTACCAATTAGTGTTTGATGATGAGTTTGGTTGAGTTTGGAAGAAGAGTTTGGCTACTTCACACTTGCTTTTGCAGATTTTTTGCAGAGATTTCTCCTTTGGAAGTGTTTGATGATGATTAGGGTAAATGATTAGGGGGAGGGGGGCTGTTTTGCTTAATCTGCAAAACGCGCATTATTTCGGAAGTTCATTTCCGAAATGCTGTTTTCGGAAATGAACTTCCGAAACAAGACAATTTTTTCAAAAAAAAGGCGTTTTCGGAGATGCATCTCCGAAAACACCTTTTTCTTGAATTTCGGAAATGAACTTCCGAAGTCAGGGGTAGTCTGGGTTTTTCACCAGGGGTGGGCTAGAGAGTTGGGAGGTTGGCAAAGAAATTCTCTCTCTCTCTCTCTCTATATATATATATATATATATATATATATATATATATATATATATATATATATATATATATATATATATATATATATGAGGCCTCCCCTATTGAAATTCAATTCTTTAGTCCACTTTCCCGTGTTCAATAACTGCTTATTTATGCACTCTCCACTACTCCAACGTTTTTTAAATCTTCCTAAGTCCCTTTGCTACCCTATCGACCTGACCAACTTTCTTTTAAAGTTTTTCCCTTCCAACTTTGCCATGCCCATCGACTTCTCATGTCTCTCTTCTGTCGATGATCCTTTGTTTGGTTTTTGTAGGCCTTCTTCAAAGCCTTAGTCGAAGTTGAAAATTTCTTAGTTAACAGTAGGCGCAATCAAAGACAAGCCATAGCATGACTTTGCAAGCTAAAGGCTTGACAAGTAATTGTTCCAAACTAGAATATGGTCCAATTCAATTTAAATATAATCACCTAAATTTTAAATAAGAATATATATCAAGAAATGGACAAATCGCAAAAACATACTTGACTAAAGCTAACCAGCTTCTAAAGACGTCATATTAAAATGATCAAAGTATTTTGTAACACCTATCAAATACTTTTGTGTAACAAAAGATTTTGTAACTTCTAAGCCATTGCTATCAAATCTAAAGAACGATCCAAACTCAAATATACATTACATCCATCACCTTTCAAAGTTCAAAAGCCTTCCCTAAACATTTACCGATAGTTTGATCTCTTGATTCTAACGAAACAAGAATAATTTATTATTAATCTTGCATGAAAATATTAGACTAATTTATTCATTTTTTATTCTAAAAACTAAGTTGACCCACCACCAAATTTTTTGATTAAATTGGGTCATTAGGCAATATTTAAACTCGTAAAACATTTTATTTAATGGATTCTTTAATTCTTTAATTTGTCAAGTCAATTCGGTTCACTATTTAAACTTCTCTCATTGGGCGAAGCCATAGAGAGAGAAAGAAAAAGAGAGAGTGATTACAAGTTTCTAGAAACAAAAACGTAATGGAATTTGGTCCGTGTATGCAATGAACGAGCAAGGGGCGAACACGATGCCCCTTACAACCTTCTTCTCTTCAACTTCAATCTCTTCTTCTTAATCTTCAAAATTTTCATACACACTCTTCATACTCTTTGTTATTTCCCATTCTACCCTCAATGGCCACCCAAACCCCTTCTGAATCCCCCGCCCATTCTCTTCCCGACGTCGATGACTACGTCTTGGTCAGTTCTCTTCTCCATTTATTTCTTTCGGTAATTTGTTCAATCGTTTCGTTGATGAGAAAATGCAGCACAAAAAACTGCACCTACACATATTGAATTTTTTATTGTGCTTGAATCTTCGTGTGCCACTGTTTAACTTGTTTGGGTTTATGCTTTACTCTTTTAGTTCAGAGTTTTGAAATCTGTTCTTTTCTTTGTTATTCTTACAATTACGATTTTGAACGCTTGTTTGTGATTCTGTTTGCGATCGTTAATATTTATGAAATTCGGGTGATATTTTGATGTAATTGCAAGCATTTGCCTCCATAATCGCGGTTGTGGACGTTTTTCTAAAATCTTGATTCGGATTATTTTGCTTGTTCAAATTCATGTTTGGAATCAATTTTGAGAGGGCTATAAGTGATTCTAGCAGTATAGAATTGATTTTGACACGTTTGAGCCATGTTTTGGGTATTATTTTGGTACTTTTGCCTATACAAGTGATTTTGAAGTTAAGTTTATTGATTGGGAATGTATTCAAATATAAATTAATTTATCAAAAGTAATTTTATAAAATTAATATATCCAAAATATATTTTCGCCATGACAGTGTTTTAGGAGTTATGATCTATGTAGCATGACACTCTAAAAAAAGCTCTGGGCTGTGTCAGGAATTGAGACTTATGATTATGTTTAATTAATTAATTTTTAATTATTACCGGTGCCGACGTGTGTTTCTGGTGTCTGTGCTTCATTCATAGGTTATGGTCATTAGAAAAACTAAATTAACAACTAAAGTTCTTTTTCTCTCCATTCCGTTTTTGCTGTCTTTTGTGGGTTTCATTAGATCTTAGTGCTTGTTCTTACTATGCAGCTGTGCACAGCTTTTTCTTTAAAAGTTGTTTCTTCTGTTTGCCTTTTGTTTCTGTGTTTCGGGTTTCACATATGAATATGGGAAAAGACAAGTTCTCTTGTTACCTCCCTTTTCCTTTGACTCCTAATTATTAGGTGAGAAATCCAAGAAGAGAAAGTGACAGTCTAAATGTGATTCAATGTTTTCTTTTTCTTGTTATTGTTTATTTGTGTGTTGTTTTTCTGTATCATGAGCTGTGGCTTTTCAGGTATGCTCTACTGTTAGTTTGAAAAAGAATGTAGGTTTCTTGTTGCCATTGTAAATGGTTTAGTGTCTGTGCTGACTAACAGTGGAGAGTGTCACAATTTATGTTTCCTCTGTCTGACATGATACATGATTTTTGTAAAAATCAAATGTTTTGTTACTTCAAATTTAATTTGATTTCAATTACAAACTTTGCGTGACTAGATGTGGTATACGTCTAAAAGCTAGTTTTTGCGCAATAAATAATGACCAAAATTACTCTTAAGTTTTACATAAAATTCACTTTTAGACTAAAAACATCCAAACATAAAGTCACTTTTCTTCAAAGAAACTTAACTTTAAAACAAGATAAACTTTACCGAGTCAAGTTCATTCAGAGTCACCTCTGACATATGCTTACTTAATAAAACAGAGTTAAATTTGTAATTAAATAACATTGGTTCCTCACAATTCTCAGTGTGTGGCTACTTTGTGTGTGGCTACTTTTCTTACAAAAACTATCGTAGTAACACAATGTGGATAATGAAATGTTCTTCTTTTTCTTTTTATATGTTTGATTCCTGAATTGAGAGTATTAAGCCATACAGATGATAGAATTTATTCATCCAGTCCCATTATGTTTGAAACATTCAAAAGGAATAGTGAAAAGCTATGAAACAAATCAATATTTTCATTGAGAATCTAGAGTAGAAATATGAACACTGAAATTCGGTTGGGTTGCAGGCAAATGGACCAGAAGGATTAGAATGGGACGCATTTCATTATGTTTACGAGCTTGTACAAAAGGGTAATTTGGCCTTTCGGGAGAACAGAATGGAAGAGGTGATGAAAAATTGTGCTTTCTTTTTGGCTATTCTGTTAATTTTTCTTCTTCTGAGTGCAGTCCACTTATATATGATTATTGCTTGCAACATATTTTATTCTTTTTTCTCTACATTAAATGTACAATATTGGGTTTTACATTAAAGTTACGATACATCTACATTACTGATCTAGTACTTATAGTTTCTATAATTAAAACGAGTATTCATCCATATTCCATAGAGTACATGCATTTGATGTTATGGAAAAATAAAAGAACAGATTGTGAGGATGTAGAATTATTCTTTTCATTATACTAGTTTTTCTTGTAAGATTAAGATTCATTATTTTTACGAAATGGAAATAGGAATTATTATATTGATTTATCGTAGCTAATCATCTTGACAAACAATTGAGTTGCTGCTCTAATCCAATGCATGCTTTACTTCTGAAACATTATGTTTGATTTGTTAAGCAATATGTCATACTTCAGTTTGTTCACGTCGCAGAATTTTAGAGATATATCGAGGAAATATTTTATAGACAGGGAAATTTGATTCTTATACTTTGTCTTTTCAATGTTGATTTTTGTAATTATTTATTTAGGCAATCAGCTATTACTCAAGAGCCTATAACA
The DNA here is from genome assembly GCF_029867415.1 of Vicia villosa. Classification (NCBI taxonomy): domain Eukaryota; kingdom Viridiplantae; phylum Streptophyta; class Magnoliopsida; order Fabales; family Fabaceae; genus Vicia; species Vicia villosa. The sequence goes on from NC_081182.1 coordinate 170,281,047, forward strand.
TCAAATCTAATGATCCAATTATTCTCAGCAATCGAAGTGCGGCTTATATTAGGTTAGGCATATTGAGTATTTTTCTTTTAAATTAGTTATTACAAACTGTTCTTTTAATCTTGTTCCGAATAGTTTTGGTTCGGATCTGTTAAATTTTTTGTTCTCATGTCAATGACAATATTTTCCTATCAGGATTAGCCAATATTTAATGCATAGATCATCATCATTCTCAGAACAAAGGCCATTGAGTGGGCTTGATCCCACAACACTTGCCGAAGTATGTTCTATTTGATCATTTTTATTATGCTGAAATACTATCATATTTATCTAGATTGATTTGCACATACTAACTTACTAAGTTGATTCTTGACATCCATTTCAGCTGGGTTTGAAGGACGCTGCAAGGCTTATTGACCTCCAGAGTAATTCAGTAAAGGCATACCTTTTGAAGGCCAATGCTCTTATTCTAGTAAGATACTCATCTCTTTTTCTTAGTTGATCTCTGTATTCATTTATAGGGTAGCCCATGATGTTTTTGTTTTAGAAAATGTACTTTTTTTCTAGGTGAGGGTTTGATTTACATTTTGCTAGGTGATTGACATCTCCTTTTCTCAGTTGATCTCTATATTAGTTTATGGGGTAACCCCTGATATTTTTGTTTTAGAAAATGTATTTTTTTCTAGGTGGGGGTTTGATTTACTTTTTGCTAGGTGATTCACATGCTTTTCTCCTTTGAAGGCTCCTATTTTAATTATATGCGTTATGTTGACCCATGTCACTAGTTGAGGAAAATTCTTCCAGGTCTATACTTAATCCATGGGGATTTTTGAATGAAATGCGAGTGTGGAGTTGGACATGGCCTATGTTATAGTGATTCAAGGGAATAATGAGGGAATGTCAAGAAATTGTTGTTAGATGGCATATTTAACATGTGGTTATATGTGTAACTTGCTGCTAGCAATCAAAGATATAGTTACACAAATTAAGGATTTGATTTTATCATCTAATGATCATAAAATGATTTCTTTCGTGATTGGAACTACAACCTATGTATATGATCACCCCAAGCTCAAGAGTGCTAGGCGTGAGGGGGTGTATTGGAAAAGTTATGTGCCACCTACTAATCGGACCACTCACCATTTACATCCACTCATCGAGTCCAATAGTACTGGGCGTGAGGGGTGTATTGGGAAAAACCCATGTCAGACATATCTTAAAGATAGAGCCTGAAAAGAGTTAATCAAGAGTGACACCCTTTCCTTACAAGCCATTTTTGTAAAGATGAGTTAGGCCCAATTTAAAAGCCTAACACCTTGTTCTTACAAATCTTATAGTTTTTGCTGGCGATCCTTGGAAATACTTTTGAATTTCTTGGGTTTTGATTTTAATAATGAACCAAACAAATGGTTACAACTGTGATTATGAAGAAGCCTCTTCACATTTCAGCATTTGATGTGCTTTTGATATGTTCTCTATCTTCAATTGTTAATACAATTGTTTCATGCAGAGAAGCCCTACCTAATAGAATATATTAAATAGTTATTAAATGCTTGTGTATGAGCTTGGCCTAGTTGTACTTTATAGTGCACTTTTGACCTAGTAATATATGCATACAATACAATGGGTGACTGCTATATAATTCATTACATTGCCGAATACTTTTTTGCTACTCCCTTCCATACTTTTTTCTTTCATATTTTGTACTGTTCTCTGATTCAAAAAATTGCTTCACCTTGTTTTTGACCTTTGTTAATAGCTCATCCTTATCTTTACTCTTGCCGCGCTAGCCTACTTTTATGTTATGATGTAGGTATATTGAATGTAACTTGATATGATATTGTATTTAAATGGCAGTTAGAGAAATATGATGTGGCTCGGGATGTTATTCTTTCAGGACTTCAAGTTGATCCTTTTAGGTACTGCACATTTACAAGTTTTGTCTTATTTTTATTTTACCCCTTTTGGAAAAAGAGGCGGAATGTCTGAATGTAGAGCTTTTTCTATAGTCATTTATTGTGCTATTTCTGAGTACTGTTTCATTGCATCTGATATCATGTAGTAATTCCCTTCGGGAATGTCTTCAAATAGTGGAAAGAGTATCATCATCTAATTCAACAGGGAGGAGTTCGCATGTACAGCCCGACCGTAATGATGACTTTGATTGCACTCTCTGTCTGAAGTTGTTGTATGAACCTGTCACAACCCCCTGTGGACATTCTTTTTGCCGTTCATGTCTATTTCAATCAATGGATCGTGGTTAGTGATAGTTCACATTGTTTATATTTTCCATAGGAAAACATATGTTCTATGTTAGGTTTGATTGTTGTTCTCATTTGTTAGGGAACAGATGCCCATTGTGCAGGACAGTTCTCCTCCTTAACCCCAGAACATGTTCAATTAGGTGAGTTGTCCTTACGATGTCACAATTGTAATTTAGATAAACAACCACATCAAAGCTTTGAATTAATTTCTACTTTTCTTGTTATAGTTTATAGTGGGATGGTTATTCACTCATTTAAACTATACCAGGCTGAGAGGTTGTATGCTTAATACACACAGTGACAATTTACATTATTGTGACAATGTCGTGGCCCAAATTGCTAAAATGCATTTTTTCAATATCCTTCTATTGATTGAAGGAAGCCCTTTAGTACCTACAATGGGCATATCTTATGGGCATGTGTGACTTGTCTACCTCAATTCAGTTTAATCTCAGAGTCAGATGCCATGATCACATAAAAAGTTTTATTATATTCGATTCATTGTTACTTTTTTCTTCCTTCTAATTCATGCTCCTATTAATTGTTGCTAGTGTGACGTTGAAGAACATCATACAAAAAAACTTTGCAGAGGAATATGCTGAAAGGAAACAAGAACATGACAGTTTAGTCAACATTGGTGTAGATATGCTCCCTCTTTTTGTCATGGATGTTGTCTTACCATGTCAAAGGTTTCCACTAAATATATTTGAACCTCGTTATAGACTTATGGTGAGTTTGTCAGTGTTCTGACGGTCACCAGAATTTTTAATTTTAAAATACATCTTGAATGTCTTGAATGTGAAAGTTGGTGATTAGTTTTCCTTATGGTACTTGTACATATCTCTTACTGCTCAAGTATTTTCAACTGATCCATTTCTTTTCTAAAACCTTTTATAGCACTTCTCTAGGCATTCTATCAAATGCTTTTTTCAAATCAATAAATATATGTAGGTCTTTTTGATCCCTCAAACATATCTGCCAATCTTCTTGGCAAGTATATAGTTTCTTGTGCTAGGAACCAAAGAAATTGTATATCCTAACACCATGATCATTCTCCTCGACATAAACCCGAATTATTATTTTTTGTGATGTTACCCTTTTGTCTTGATCTCTGCGTGATCACTCTCCCCAAGTTTCATAGTATGATTCATGAGTTTAAATCTTCATATAATTGGTAGTTTTGTATGTCATCTTCACATATAAGTATTAACGTGCTTCATCTCCATTTATTCATAATGCTATTAGACCTCAGTATCTCATTGAATAGCTTTGTGATTCATCTTTTACCTTTCTTTCTTTCCCTCTTCCACACTCTGACAGGTATATTATGTCATCTAAGTCCAACTACCATACCATTTGTGTCCTTGTTAGTGTAATCTGGACCGTCGTATTTAAGCACAAGTTGTACACTGTAATCTGCTCCGTAGTCGGGGACGTAGGCAGAATTGACCAAACTTTGTTACCAAACATTGACTGTTCGATTGTTTGCGATTATTGCTTCTTTTCTTTTTCGAAACTGGTTACTGTTCTAACAGTTTCTTTTACCTTATATTCTCTTTTTCTTCGCTAGTATGAGTTTTTTTATCCTCCTCTCTTGGAGCAAGACTATATGAATTCAAAGAATACTTATTTCCGTCATTAAAGATAACCCAAGTATACTAATTATTATAAAGAAAACGGCATAATTTTTTAATCATTTGTATAATGTTTTAAATTAGACAGAATCGTCATACGCCACGTGTAAATTTGATTTATTTTTCAAAAATGAAGAGGGTTGGGGGAGTAGTAAAATAGTATCAATTTTTCAATCAGTGAGAACCCTGATGCAGGCTATACTGTTAAAAGATTTCGAATGGCTCTGGTTAAGCTAATAGACCATTTATTTATAGCATGCAGCATTTGGAGAGTACTGGTGAATATTGATTGTGTATGAACTTCGAAAATCGTTTTGAAATTTTCATAAAGACTGTCAATAAACATTAATTTGAAAATTGCTTGACCTATTTAATAATTTAATTTGTCAAATGTTGCAATGACTTAGAGAAAAAAGGTGTTCATATTTATATCCAAATGGTGTGAAACTCTGAATTATCATATCTCTTATTGAATATTTTTTCCTCTTGGGAATAAAACAGGTAAGAAGAATAATGGAAGGCAATCATCGGATGGGAATGGTAGGTTATTTTGGCTATCCTTTTGTTTCACTTTTCTTGCTCAAGTTATATAATTGCATTGACCACATCCATCTGTTACTGTGTTTGATTTGTCTATTGATCTTCTAGGTTATAATAGATTCTTCAACAGGTTCATTGGCAGAGTTTGGCTGTGAAGTGGAAATCACAGAGTAGGTGTTTGACTTTTATATCACCTGAAAAACTAGTCTCAAATAATTACCCCCCCCCCCCCCCCCCCCCCCCCCCCCCCCCCCCCCCGTCCAATACTCCACATGAAATGTCTTCTCATCTGTGACATTTGCTTAAAAAAATTATATTCCATGTTGTAGGTGTGAGCCACTTCCAGATGGTCGATTTTATATAGAGGTAAAAGAAATTGCTATCAAAATGGAATTTTTTTTATAACATTTCAATTTGTATCAAATTTTGACTACTCCTTAAAAACATGATTATATGCAGATTGAAGGTCGTAGGAGATTTCGCAACCTTCGTTCTTGGGATCAAGATGGGTGAGTTGTCTCTTTGGATGTTATGTTCAATAAAGCCTCTTGTTTTATCGTGTGAAATTTTGCCTTCATATCTTAATGTTTCATTCAGGTATCGTGTGGCAGAAGTTGAATGGATACAGGATATTATGCCCCCAGAAGGGACAAAAGAAAGAGAGGATGTAAGTTCACTTTAATTTTGGCATAAATATCTTTGTAAGCCATGCTTCTGGAGAGGATTCTAATTTCATGACCTTAGGCATATAAAGCTTGAAGCCATGTAGGCTGCATAGGTGATAGATTGTGATGGGCTTAACTAAAGAATACTACTAATAGGTAGGAAGGGGCTTATATATAATGATCGATGAGAAGTCAAAACTTAACACATTTCTACAGAAAATAGAGTATTTTAGGACCCCCCTGTGCACAAAATGGACACCTTAATTACACTATCTAATCTTTTTAATATGTGAAAATTGAAAAAAAGGCTTATAAATAGGGATGGAGGTATTCCTATCATGGGATATTGACAGGTAGCATTCTTTACCAGTAGTACTAATCAAAGAATGCTATTATAAGATGTCTGTAATGCACAAGTTTCATTCTTGTGTAATCAAAGAATGCTAAATGTTTAAGTTTCATTATTGGGTATTGCTTGTAATGCTTTTTTATTCCTTAGCACAAATATGCAAGAAATGCTTTTTAATCTTGCCTAAATTTGAAATAGGGAACCTTGAATTAGATGTTTGGATGTTCCACAAAGTGAAGTTCCTCAATGTTTTATTTTGGATGACCCTTTATGTTGAACGAGTTATTATTGAAACGAGTTTTCATCTTTCTAGCTTTCAAGTAATGACTTGTTTGTATACTATGATAGTTACAGGAGTTGATAAATAATGCAGCAGAAAGTGCTCGATCATGGATAGGAAGAGCTAAAGAAGCAGCAAGACATGGTAAACACAACCATTGTTCACCTAAATTTTTTTGTTCATGTCATTGAGTTATAGTTATTTTTTTCCCCATTTTACTGAATGGGAAAAGTCTTACCTTTCTTCTTTTTTTACCTATAAAAATGAAAATACTGCCGCAGTACTAAATTAAAGAAATACATCATTTCAGATCAAAGAAGATTAGAGAAATTTGTGAATGTTGAAGGAATGATACCCTCATTAAGAGACCCGGAGCGCTTTAGTTTTTGGGTGAGTATTACTTGTGATTTCAACTTTTTGCTTTGTTGGTAAAAACAGCATCGGTTCCCGTATTTATTGCTATGTACTAATTGAATTATGATTACAGTTGGCCACCCTCTCCAATCGGAGGCCTTCAGAAAGATTGGATCTTCTACGCATTAGAGATACCAAAGAGGTATTGAATCATTTTTAGAAAGTTGAATTTTAGTCGCATTAAAAATTGCATCAATTGTTTTGGGTACACAATTTGCTTTCATTTTTAGCCCTTGTATATATATATATATATATATATTTAATAAAAGTAGTATATTTTAATTGAATATATACCTACTAGGGGCTAAAATACAGTAGTTTTTTTTGTTAAATTCAGACTAGTAGGGAAAAAAGTTGAATTGGGTTGATGTTTTTAGAGAATAACAATTCCTTCCTTCATTTCTTTTAGAGAATTAGACGAGGCCTGATATTTCTTCGGGCAGAGGAACAAGGCTGCCGAATTCAGTAAAAGACAATCTGAGGAGCTTTACCATTACTATTGCAATTTGAATATTAATTGTAAATTCATTTACAAGTCAATCAAATATTCTTTGGCCTCTTAAATCTCTGTTTATGAGGGGTAATTTTTGTTGTAACATAATGTTGAACCTAGTTGTTCTAATACTACATGGATATCCACAACACATTTTATTCACATTTTAATATATATACAAATGTTCGTTGATTTAAAGTTTGAAATAGTTATGCAGACGCAAGGGTTTAGATCATATTTTAATACCAAATAGTTAATGAAGGCCTATAGTTTCACTACCTATAAAGAAATTGTTAGCAGTGGAAATCAACGTAGTATATGTATTTACTATTAAAAATGTTTACACTCGAGTATACTAGGTTTTATAAAAAGGAAACAACTATAAGTTGTCATTCAATTGGGGGCAATGCGATTAAACCAGAAAGGAAACAATTATAAGTTGTCACCTAATTGGGGAGAGCTCCAAATTATTCTCTCCTTCTTTGTAATGGTTGATGGACCTTTGATTATTTTAAGTACAAGCGTCTTTATTTTGTCTCTTGAATCAATAGCACAAGGGATGCACTACCAAAAAGAAAACAAAATAGGAAACATACGCACAGCACACTAATCCCTTAACAAGAACGGAAGAGGGAGGGTAAACCACTAGTAAAGCAGACTGGGGGAAGATTACGACCTAACCATAATTAACTTTCATCCCTAAACTCTTATAAACTCCCAAAGTGAAGATCCTATGGTGACAAACAATATTAAAAAGTTCCCATTCCTAAGAATCAAATGTTAAATTCCAATTCTTTCTTGCATGTTTGTGATTACGTGTAGTTAATTTGTAATTATGTGAATGGATAATTGTCTACATTTCAGGTATTTTAAATGTTGGACATTAGTGTAGAAGACATTAGACTACCAAGAACACTTAGATGAGATCATAATTTATCTCTTCTAACATAACTAGAGGTTTTGAGCCAGTTTAACCAGATGTTTTGCCTTCCAACACAGTTCTTGGCACGCAACAATATTAATTTTCTTAAGGCGAATTTTATCGTCTATTATGGTCATCTCTGATTCAAGGCATTAGTATTTGCATATAAAATGAAATAAAAAAAATCAATTTTAGTGTTCATTGCATTTGGGAAAGGGATGCATAGAACGAGAGGGAGCCAAATTCGCGTGTTCGATCACAAAGTCTCATTCGCGTGTTCGATCACAAAGTCTCGATTTGAGCATGAGTCAACACATGCGATGGTAGAGACTCGCAAAGTGTGAGTCAGGTTTGAGAAAGTATGAAATTCTGTTGTATGATGTGAGCAACTTGCATGTGCGAGCCAAATTTGAGAAAGTTTTTAAAATCTCTGTTGTGTGACGCAGACGACTTGCATGTGAGAGCGAGAGTTTAAATTAAATGCTAAATTTTGTTCTGCATCACAAATGCGACAATTATCGCTCACATGTGTAGCCTTTAAGGGTGGAAATAAGTTGGATCTAGTTAGGCTTTGTCAAGCCTAAGCCTGACCTGTAAAAAAATATCTAATCTTAAACTTGGCCTTCAGCCTGTTATAGGCTAATTTTTGGGCTTAAGTGACCTTTTCGAAAGGTTTGGTTAGCCTGTTATCCTACATAAAAGCCTATTTATTTTAGACTTATGTAAATAAGCAATTCAAATAATATTTAAATAGACTAACAAACTATTTTATTATAAGTAACTCATGAAATCACGTTATCCTAGTCTCTACTAGGGCATGAAAAACTTCTCAACTAAGAAAAGTATTTTCCCGTTTCATATTCCTATTTCTGGCTAATAGGTCCGGTTCAATTAAATATCTAGCTATATGATAACTCTAAATTTGGAAGGCCTGTCTCTACGGGATGAGAGAGAGAAGGAAGGCTTCTGATTTTACATTGATGAGGAGGGTGATGAAGGAGGAGATTTGCGATGGTGTATTTTGGGGAGATTTCTCTGCGATCGCCCTATCCATGCGAAGTCAATGAAGGGGCGAATAGCAGATTTGTGGAAGTCGGTGAAGGGTGTCACCTTTAAACACGTGAAAAGGGTTGTTCATCTTCCATTTTGCTCATGTCTTGGATATGGAAGCGGCTTTTAAAAAGGATCCTTGGACACTCAATTGTTATCTCTTGATAGTGGAAAGGGTGAAGATTGAAAATATACCATTATTTCATGTTGATTACTAGGTCCAAGCCCATAATTTGCCAGCGTGTCTAATGATGGAGAATGTCACGAAAGCTATGAAAAACTATGTTGGAACCTTTGTTGAGTATGACAAGAACAATAATATCAGTTTCTGGAGACAATATATGCAGTGGCGAGTGAGAAGTGATCCGCTGAAGAAAAGCACAAAAATGAAGAACAAAGGGGTGGATGGTGCACAGTGGTGTTCAGGTATGAAAAGTTAGGTATGTTTTGTTTGTTTGTGATTTACTGGGACACATGAAAGTAAATGTGAATTCAGATTCTTGATGGAAATTGATGATGTGGTAAGGGGTTGGTAATCAAAGTTGAGGGCGGAAGGCAGGAGAAGTAGCAGTATAGTGGGATCAAGGTGGTTGAAGGATAAGTCAGGGGATGTAAGTGTAAGAATAAGATCGGTTCTGCATCTGACTTTAAGTTTTGATGATAACTTTACATGTTATCTTAAAGAACAATTGTATACACTAACATTTTCTTTCTAGTGTGTGGCTTTTGCCTTGCAGGTTCTGACTATGGTAAGAAGGTGTGTGACGTCATCAGGCTTTAAACTCAACACTCTGGAAGAATACTAGCGCTGTGTTATAATGGTAGTCAAAATTCTGGAATCCTACTTCTGTAACGATTTTAAGGAACGTTAGTACAAGAGCTTCTGATCGTGACTTTGCAAGGAAGCTTTGGAGGCATTCTAAAGCTTTGTTTTTGTGTCCTATGTTCTGAAGATACTGAAGACGAGGTTCTGTTGAACAAGTTTTGAAGATCTGAAGACATCTCTTTTGAAGAACAAGTGCTGAAGACTCTGAAGACAAGGTTCTGCTAAACAGGTTCTGAATACTCAAAGACGTAGGTTCTGAAGACTAAAGTTTTGATCATCTACAACATGCTTCAATCAACATATAATTAGAATCCTCTAATGACTTAGAAGATCAATGAAGTCTTGTGTGTGATGGTGATCATAAAAGTACTAACGTAAACGGTGACCTATACTTTTATAGGGTGGCGTAAGGACAGTCCAACTGTACTTGTTATCTATCATTCCCACCATGACCGTTGGGTACTTTACAGTTGTACTTTGCATTTCCTATTCTACCTTTCAACGGACCTATCATTCTCTATAAAGGAAGCCATTGGAAAAACTTGAAATCAACGCATCAATTCTACAAACTACACCAAAGCGTTGCACAAACCCTGTTAAAGAAATCTCTGTATAATTTTGCATTTTAAGCAAGGAGCTTTTGTTCGTATCTTGCTTTCAACACTTTTGTGTTGTTGTAATTAAACATTGTGTAATCTTCTTATTAAAAGCATCTTTATATACACACTTGTAATCAACTTGGTTGATTGATTCTTTGAGGGGCTAAGTGTTAGTCAGAAGCCTCGAGAAGACTGTGGCTGCGGTCATAGTGGTTTCACGATAAAGATCAGTTGAACCTGTTCGGATTGTCAGCAAGGTTGATCATTAGCTTATTGTGGTTGATTCTTTAGGAGACTGGTGTTAGTCAAGAGTCATGAGAAGACATTGGCTGCAGTCATTATGGTAGTCTGTAATCAGTTTCGTTATAGTGGATAAAGTCCTTATTGAGGAGGAAAAATCACCTTGGCGGGTGGACTGGATTAGCTTCGTTAACAGTGAACCAGGATAAAAATAATTATGTCATTTATTTTTATTTCACTTTTTAACCTTGTGTTGTGCGTTGCGAAAAGATTATATTTGGTGGAACCCAATTCAAACCCCCTTTATTATGTTTCTCGCACCTCCAATTAGCATCAGAGCTCCGGTTCTGGTTTGATACACTTAACCATGACAGATAAATATCCATACGAGTTTCAAAAACACTATGGTTGATCCTACTCCACCACCTCCTGCTCCAGTACAATTATAAACCTCCCATCTTCGATAGTGAAAAATTTGAAAATCGGAAAGATATACTATAAAGTTTCTTTCTAGATCTTGATTTTACTCTTTGATATATGATAGTAGATGGCTACGAACATCCCCCGGATGAAAATGGAAACTGCTTGAAGGGAAGACTATGATTGGTCAACAAAAGAAAAATCATTAGAATCATCATAAAGCAAGAACAATCTTGCTGAATGCTATTTCTTATGCTCAGTATGAGAAGACCACAAATAGAGACTCAGCTAAGTGAATATTTGATTCTCTCTGAATGACTCATGAAGGAAATGATCAAGTCAAGGAGAATAAGGCATTGGCCTTGATTCACAAGTACAAAGCCTTTAAGGTGGATGGTGATGAAATGATTGAGACTATGTTCTCAAGGTTTCAAACCTTATTTGTAGGACTGAGGGTTCTGAACAAAGGATACTCAACGTCAGATCACGTGAAGAAGTTTATCAGAATCTTGCCATCCAAATGGAGGCCTATGGTAATTGCACTTAAACTAGTAATGGATCTGAACAAAACTTCTCTAGAGTAGCTGGCGAGTTATCTAAGAGGTCATGAGAATGAGCTAAAACAAGATGAACCTCAGAAGAGAGAAAAATCTGTGTTTTGCTTAAATGTGTCAGAAGTTTGGAGAAGTCCAAAACTCTTCAAGCTGAAGAGATTAAGGATTTAGAAGAAGATTCTGATGAATTCAAAGATGAGTTATCTCTATAGTCCAGAAGGGTTAACCGTGTATGGAAAAGAAATCAAGGAAACAATTTTAGAGGCACTAGAAGGAATGATAATCGCTTCGAGTCTACTTTTGGTCAAAGGAAGTTTAGAGGCAGATAAGTTATTTTTCATGAATGCAACGATCCAAGACACCTCAAGTACGACTATCCTGAACTTCAAAAGGACAAGCCTAAGAAGAAAGCTCCCAAGAGCAAGAAAAATGGGCTGATGGCAACATGAGAAGATTCAGACTCCTCAGAAGATGATCAAGAAGTAGATCGTGATAACATGGTGATGATGGCTCATTTGAGTACTTCTGATGATGATACCCCTCCAGAAGATTAAGATGAAGCTGATCTCGAATCAAACTCTAAGAAGTTTTTCTCCAAAGAGGTATTTTATGATCTTACTCATTTAGAATTAACTACGTAATTAGTTGAAATTCTAGAAAGACATGCGTTACTTAATATTGAATTCAAGGAACTTAAAAGGTCCCATCAATCCATATCTTCTGAAAAACATAATGCTTAAGGAAGACCTCTTCATTGCTATTGAAGATAATTTTTTCTTAAAGACGAGAACTTTTCCCTCAAAGGCACAAGAGCTCTTTTAGAAGCTTTTGAGAGTACGAATGATATCATTATGAAGTGTGCCAAGGCTTTTCACAAATTCCTAGCAAAAAACATAGGGAGAAGAATGATGGCTTCTATGTACTATGGCGTCAGAAGAAACGAGACAAATGGTATTGGCTATAACTCCTATGACGAATCCAATTTTAATAAGAAAGAAAAACCAAATACTCTTCACTTCCATTTTGTCTCTGCTGGGTCTGTGCCTCAAGATAAAGGAAAAGAAAAAGAGATATCTATTTCTAAAGCTATGGCAAAATCTTTGACAAAAACTTCTAGCTTTAATTCTTGCAAATATGATTATTCTGATGATAAACCCAAAGTTGTTAAGAACTCTGGGAGAACTAACAAGAAATGACCCAAGAAATTATGGGTAACCAAGAAACAAATAATCTATGTTGCAAATATTCCTAGCAGTGCTGTTGAAACACATGTTATGGTTCCTGGACTCTGGCTGCTTGGAACACATGGCAGGAAGAAGGCATATGTTCCAAAGTCTGGAACTTAATTCTGAAGGTGTTATGGGATTTGGAGATGAACAAAGAGAAATATCATAAGCTCCAAGACAATGATGTAATAGGATATGAGATCACTCTTTCTCAAATATCGTGAATGGAAGTGTATCAGAAGGATGGCTCTATATTATTTAGTGGTAAATGGAAGAACAAATTTTGTAAGATTAGACTTTTCTGATCTTCATAAACAACATAAGTGTCTTATGTATGATAATAATGAGGAATGGATAAGACATAAACAATTGAGCTATGTTAGCATAAGAAAAATCTCTCATCTAAACTAGTTGAACATTGTCCGAAGCCTTTCCTAATCTGAAGCTCTCTTCATAAGCTCTTTGTGAAGCATATTAGAAGATTTTTTTAAAACTTTGCTAAAAGAAAACTATGTTGATTCTACCTCCAGAACATTGGAGTTTCTGCATATTGATTTATTTGGATCAATAATGATTGTGTAAAATCAATGGAAAGAAGTTTAGTTAAGTCATTGCTAAATGATAATAGCAGATGGACTTTAGTAAAAGTTCTTTGATACAAGGATATATTAGAAGATTTTTTTTAAAACTTTGCTAAAAGAAAACTATGTTGATTCTACCTCCAGACATTGGAGTTTCTGCATATTGATTTATTTGGATCAATAATGATTGTGTAAAATCAATGGAAAGAAGTTTATTTAAGTCATTGCTAAATGATAATAGCAGATGGACTTTAGTAAAAGTTCTTTGATACAAGGATGAGTCACATTTTGTGTTCACCACTTACTGTAACCAAGTACAAAATGAGACCAGTCTCATAACTGTTAAGGTTAGAAGTGATCATGATGGAGAAATTGAGTGCAAACACTTGAGAAAGTTGTTTGATGAGAAAGGAATTTCAAATAATCTCTTCTGTCCCAACTCACAGAAAGTGAAATTGTGAAAGAAAAGATTGTTGCTAGACAAAGGCCTGGGCCATGTTCAATAAACCAATATGGCATAACACTTCTGGGCATAAACTGTAAACACGGCATGTTATCTACAAAACAAGTCTCCACAAGATTGTTCTAGGAAAGACCTCATAAGAGTTGTGTATGAACTAGAAGAATAATCTATCTCACTTTCATTCATTTAATTTTTATTGGTCTATCTTGTATAACTAACAAGTTTAATTCTAAAAGACTCAATAACTGTGACATGTTAGGATATTCTGAAAACTCAAAAGTCTGCTGAATATACAATAGTGAAACACTTGTTGTTTAAGAATCAATCTGCGTTAGATTCATCGAAAAGCTTGACCTTAAAAATTCAAAGCTAGTTGTATATCTGCATGTATGAAGATTACCCACTCAAGCGCTAAAGACAAGGATGTTGCTTCAGAAGAACAAGAAGTCAAGGACTAAGAAGATTCTCAACCAGAAGCTGATAGCTTAGTCGACTCAACACATTCTAAGAAACCTATTTATGAAGTTCTTTAACAAGATTGGATTCTGACTAATGCAACAATGTTCAGTAGCATCTCAAAAGTTGTTTGTATTTAAAGAGGATGTATTCTCAACATATAACTCGTCAAAACAGTGAAAGAACTCTTAAGTTACACACTATTATTGAAAATGACTCTTGGGATGTGAAGCATTATATTAGTGAAACTCTCATACATATCAGAGGATATCCATAGTCAGAATACATTCTTGAAAATATCTCTGTTCTCTAGAAATTGAAGGATTTACTTCATCAAATAAATGTTGAAACTAATATGTACGTTGTTCATTTGTCTAACTAGTGAATTTAACTCATCATTTAAGTTAAAAATAGTGGGTAAATATTTTTATTGGAAATAATGATATTTGGCGTGTCTTATCCATTCTTGTTTCACTCTGTCTACATGGTTTCATCATCACTTTTCTCAAAAATAGTAACTTTAATTAATGCTTATCCTTCCGTCATTAATTATTTTGTGTATCGAAGGTTGGCCTGTCTCTATAACTGAATCCTTTATCACTTCAGCTACGTTTCCTTCCCTCTATTTATACTACTTGTTCCAATCACCCTATTCATATTCTTTCATTTAAACTTTTCCAATCATCTATAAGTTCTCTATCCTTTTCCAATTCAACATGTCCAAGTGCTTTTGTCAAACTTTCGTCCTAGGGAAAAAGATACGGAAGTCCTTAAGAATGAAGACAAACAATCTCCGTTCTTTCTCATTTTCAAAAACCGTATCAATCTTCCTAAGACCATCTTTGACTATCTAAAAGAGATAATTCTAGCTTCCCGAAACCAGATAAACTTTCTCATTCCATAAAGAAGAGTGATGTTTGAGATTTTCACAAGAGCAGGGATAGTTAATAGGATCAGAAATGGAAGGCTTGCTAATGTTTTAAATATTGAAAGATGTGAAATGTTTGACTATGTCGAGTGGTTTCTTTTCTCATTTTTTTTAGTTATTGTTTACTTCTTTTGAATCCTCTTGTTTCATCAATGAAAGTCTTTTTGTTTAGAAACCCCTTTTTATCATTAATAAAGCTTTCATTATATGCTTTGGATCATACATGCTAAATATCAAGTAATTATTTCTAAAAACAATCGCATACATTTAAAGCATATTCCGCACTCATCAGATTGAATCACAATGCTATACTAAATAATTTGTATCTTTATCCCTTCATTTTGAATGAAAATTATTATTTACTTTGTCTTTAAAAGTATTTTTGATTATGATAAAGGGGAAGAAAAAGTATGATTTTGATAATATCTATTCTTAAAATCTCCATGCCAAACATGATATCAAATGCTTATGCTACTAATCATTGTTTGATGTTTGATTCAGGAACTTTGCAAAAGTTCCTTGGTGTTCATAGACAAGTTATCTGGCTAAATATCAGAAGATCATTATCTGATATAAGACCATTTGACATAAGATCATCCAAGGAATTTGCGTTAGAAGACGAGATCAAGATGTTGACGTAAGCAGACATGATCAAGATCGTGATGCATGAAAGTTGCTTTGATGATCTAAAGCATTTGATATAAAAGATTTCATGCATTAGAAGTTGTGAACTTTCTAAAAGGAATCTTGTTCAAACAAGTTTTGAACTCAAATACTCTACATTTCTTCAAAGAAGTTATTTCTATCTGACACTGTGATGTGTTCAAAAGTTATAAGCCTTATGAGAAAAGAGGTTGTTAACCTATGCTCTGGTATTTCGCAAGCTCACTCTGATTCAATACATGTGTGCTCTGATGCAACATATATTTCAAAAGTTGTGAACTTTTTGAAAATATTGTTAAATAAAGCTCAGATACCTTTCACTGTTCAGAAGTCGTGGACTGTCTGAAAGTAAGATAATCATGTGTTGGTAACACCTATTGTTCAGAAGTTGTGAACTTTTTGAAAGTATGGTATTTTGACTCTGATGCTTCAGAAGTTGGAAAACTGTCTGGAAGCAAATCAAAGGTAATCTATGACTAAGAATTTTGTTCAGAAGTTGTGAACTATCTGAAAAAATGTTAAACGTGTGCTCTGCCAAGGTTTATTTTGTTTCACAAATCTGTTCAGAAGTCGTGGACTATCTGAAAGTTGTTGTAACCAAGGTTCTGAAAGACAAGATTCTGATACTTCAAAAGTTGAGAACTTTCTGGAAGTATAGCAAGCCTGCTCTCTTTCTGGTATTTTTTTAGAGGTTATGAACCTTCTGAAGACCTGGTCAGAAGACATGATCTAACAAACACGGTTTAAAGACGTGTTCTAAGACATGGTCAGAAGACATATTCTAAGACGTGGTCTAAGATATGAGCAGAAGACATGTTCTACGACATGGTCCAAGACAAGGTCAGAAGACATGGTCAGAAGCCATGGTCTGTATGGAACAAAAATAATTTCTTGTGTCTCTCTTTCTTTTCTCTTAACCTCTAAACTGTTTTATCCACTTCTAAACATTACTCTGAATGATATTCTTTACACAGTGTTCAGAATATGACAAAAGATTTCAGAAAAGAAAGAAAAAGAGGGAAAAAGTTAACACAATTCAACTTCTTTCTTATATTTTTTCCACCTTCATAGTGTTAACCTTTTAAGTCCACACTACTCTGCCGAACTAAAAGCACCCTCATCCTCACCGAATTCTATTACACTTTGTCATTAACTATTTCTTATCCGTGGACAAAACTTACATATTATAATATGATATTGATTATTAATGATTTTCTTAAAAATACATAATTTTGTATTCATTTTGACAAAAAGTCATATTTAGAATAAATAAGTAATTAAGAAAGGTGAATTCTTATTTACCCACCTCAAAAAGGTGGGTAAGGTTACCTTTAGTGTAAAATGCATTGAAGACATCACACAATTGTTTTATAAGATAAATAATTAAGTACATACAAATTAAATGGTGTCATCTGATTGGTGGAATGTACATTACCCATCTTTTTGTGATGGGTAGAGAAGTTGTTCCCTAAGGCTATGTTTGGGAGTTTGGAGGGGAAGGCTTCCAAAAATGAAATTTTAAAAAATATAGAAAAATATTTGACATTTTTTGAAAAAATGATTTTGTTTAGAATGATAAAAGAGTCATTATCATTACTAAATTTTTAATTTTCAGAATACTATAATAACCTAAAAGATATTTGGAAAATTTATGTAAGCCCTTCAAAACCCTCCAAAATGGGGTTTTTGGTGTTATGAAAAAACTCAAACCCTCCAAAACCTTCCTACCCAAAATCTTTTTATCCTTTTCACCCAATTCTTCTTATTTTTCAAAGTCCTCCCCTCCCTTCCCCTCCAAACTCCCAAACATAGCCTAAAGGAAAAATACTAACTAATTAATTTTGGAAAAAGTCTATATTAGATTTCAATATATTTTGAGCAAACAGACGGGATATTAATCAATTAGGTATTTAAACAGTTTATATGTTTGAATTAATTTATTTTTCTCATTTTATTTTTAGTGTTTGATACGGTTTTATTTGATGCTATTAGAGCTATCCGTTTGCGGAAACCCAAACGAAACCCTAATACCATATCATACCATATAAATAGTCCATAGAAGAATGTGATAAGTGAGTGTGCGTTTCTGATTTTTTCTGATCTCTTGAACAATGATGCGTGTGTGTGGTACTTATTGTAGTCGCGGTGATCCCGTTCCAAGAAGCATCAGGGACTGGCACCTGATAGCTGAATACAGAGACGCACGTCTACATCGAATTCCACCATGTTGTTATGATCATTGGTTACGGATACGGAGAAGGGATCCTGGGTGCATGATGCATCGTGGGCGCTTTTATATAAACCCTCTTATGACACAGAAGAAATCACCATCTCGACCGGTAACTTCTTCTTCTTCCAAGATCAAGGCGACTGCATCAATGTTAAAGCACAACTCCAATTCCGATTCCTTCAATTCTGTGTCCGAGGTTGTTAATTCTGATTCTAAGTGTTTGAGCTCCGTTACTGCTGATGGCGCTGTTAAGGCGGTGGTGAAGCCTTCCAAACATAGAACAAAAAAAAGTCGTTTTTTAAAGAAGAAGGAGAAACAACGAGTGTTTCCATCCACTGCACCCAAGATGTTTTTTTTGTTATATTTTAATTATTAGCATCTGAGAATGTAGAGCCATTTACAAGTCTTATTTTATCCTTGTGAAAATCTAGGTTGAATATCTGAGTGTAGAGTTTTTTTATCTATATTCACTGCGTATAGATGAAATATTTATAGCAGTAGCACATTTTGTTAGGCTTTTTTTCTCTGCTTACCACTTACCATTTAGTATAATATATGGGTATGTTTCTCATATACTGTGGTCATGATGGAAGGGTTTTCAACACATGTTTTTTTGTTGGTTTTCTTATAGTTTTTCTCTGCCAGAGCCAAGTAATCCTATTTGAAGAATATTGGTCATAAAATAAAGTTAGTACTTATCAAAAAAAAAAAAAATCTACATATTCTCTTAACGTAAGTTTAGTGTGATTCTATATAATATACTAGGCCTAGAGGTTGTTAGAATAAGAAGAAACTTTATGATACCTCTCTATATCTTTTGATCTACCTCTGTCCTTGCCTAATCTTTCCCAATATTATAAGTAGGATGCATATATGTGATAACACGTAATTATATCTTATATTAGGCTCGATTATAACATAAATTGTTGTTATTTTATTATAATTATATTTTATTACGGTATTATGCTGGTATTTTCCTTTGTTTCAGGTATTATGTTTATGCAAGAAGCATTTTGTAAAAGAAGAAGAAATTGAGAAGAAATTGATTCTAAAAGCAAAAGAAATATAAATAGCAAGATGGGAGGTAAGAAGAAGAAAAGAAATAAAGATATTGGAAGAAACAAAGCCCAACCCACGAAAATAGACTGAGACCCCCGTCTCCAAAGTTCAGACCCCCGTCTCCAAAGTTGAGATGCCCGTCTCCAAAGTTGGAGACCCCCGTCTCCAAAGGCCCAAAGCCCAACACAAGTGGCCACGTCCAAAGTTGGAGACCCCCTCTCCAAAGGCCCAAAGCCCAACACAAGTAGCCACGTCTCAAATGGAGACGCCTGTCTCCACCTCTCCATTATTTTCTCCACTTCTTTCTCACCAAAGACGCCCGTCTCAATGACCTATTCTCTTGGCACGATCAGTCAATTTAGTTGCTATATTTTAGGGAGTAAGGCCACGATTCAGGAGATGGAAGTTAGGAACCAAGCACTATATAAAGAGGGGAATACTTGTGTGAAAAGGGTTGGACCATGCTTTGTCCCAGCCATAGTTTTTAGTATTATTTTCATTCCAACATTTTATCTTTCCAGCAATTGTTTTCTATTCTGTTCATCTTTTCTCACAACAATTTCTATACCAGAAATTGTTGTGAACCTTTAACAGATCTAACCTTACGTTTGATTTAGTTTTTATTTCCTTGTTTAATTTACGCCGAATAATTTCTGAAGAACGATCCAACCAACCTGTGGTGGAAGTTCGAGTACTCCAAGATCCAAGATTTTATTTCTAATTTATATTATTCAGGTTTCTTATTTACTGCTTTAATTATATTCCCTTGCATGATATATTGTATGCCAATTAATATGCCTAAAATTAACCGAATCTATTTATGCATGTTTAACCATATTAATATGTCTGACTAATTTATTTAGATATCGGTATGTAAAGTAATCTAACCGTAGGGATCCGAAATAAATTGGCTTAATTATGTTTTATTAAAAATCACTCGTTTCTGGTTTTGTGTCTAATTTGATTTTTTAAAGTTCTAAAATCAACAGAGCGAGAGTTTGAGATTTTAGAACTGATACAGGTTAGGATCAACAGAGCGAGAGTTTGAGATTCTTAAATGGATAGTAGACATAGGACATTAGTTTTAAGGATGGCGAAAGCGTATTAAAACTAATTAGGATTTATTTATTTTCAAAAAGTGTTTTTAAACCCGACGCGGGATGGCGAGAGCGTACATTAGGGAATACTAGCATGATCCGAGTCAACAGAGCGAGAGTTTGAGACTAGGAGATTTAAGTAGGTAACGTCTTCATGAAGCGAGCATTTTATTAACTATGTTATTTCCAAAAAGCGTTTCTAAATCTGGTGGGATGGTGAGAGCGTACATTATGAGTTAGGATCGTAGTCTTAATCAATAGAGCGAGAGTTTGAGAGGAGGACTTTTAAATGACATAGTTAGTAAAGGTTCTTAATTTAATAAGAATCTGGCCAATGGAATTTCGGATCACCTAAGTTAGTCGAACTACATACCGATATCCGCACATTTATATTTTACTTAGATTTAAGATTTTATTTTCCCCATTTATAAACAACCCAAATATCATTAGCCTTAGCTTTACATAGTAACTTTAGATAACGATAGATCGATTTATAGTCCCTGTGGATTCGATATCTTTTAAAACTACACGACACGACTGTGCACTTGCAGTTATCCCGACTAGTAGACACGTAAAGTCGCGATCAATATGTTAACATTGACTTACATTCTTCGAGATTAAACTTTTTCAAAAGTTCCTTTGTATATTTAAATTGATGTATACAAATCCACCAAAACATTTGTTTGATTTCTATGCCAAATTCCGATTTTTGGATCCCAATCTCTCAAATTTCGACTACAAACATAATATACAGATCAATACTGATAGTCACACATACATATATATATATATATATATATATATAGTAGCAATTTAATCAAATATTCATGGATTGAATAATACAATTTCATGTTCATCATTCAAATTCAACAACGCATATACACAAGATAGGTTCATGATAAATGGTACACAAATGCCGATTACAAGCAATCTAGGATACAAAACCTCTATATGGTTAATGAATCCGCTAGAACTATCAAAATGAGGTACTCAATAGAAAATGAGGTATTTGTAAGAGACTTGGCCACAACACTAATAAATGTGTTGTTTGAAAGATCCAATTGAATAAATGATAAAGAAGGGGAAACTCACCCAGTACAGCGATGAGGGCGTTTAGAAAGATGACTGGAAAAGGAAGAAAGTAATCAAGAAATAGTTTCCTATCCGAGAAAGGAATCTCTTAAGAAGACTATATAGGTAGGTGTTGTACCCCAAATTTTGACCACTAAGATCCCACCCCATTTCAAATAGTAGGATCATCATGCATACATCATTTGCTAACCAAAATACCAAAAGTATTGTTGCTTGTTGCTTGTTTCCCAAGGCAGGTGGTTAATCAAGAAGCTCAGGCAAGATTAGGGTTTTGAGACCCACAAAGAAGTTCAAACATCCTCATATTCTCAAGTGATTATCACCATCAAAATCAAAGTCCAAGAATGGCTCAATCCAAAATCAACAACTTTTAAATTCATCTGGTGCACAAATTAGGGTATTGACCTAATTCATATGAGAAGTTGACTTTTAATCAGGACATGGCCCCATGGCTCAAATTATGATTTAATGATCTTCAATTCAACATTATAATCCACTCACATTATTAATTTGAAGAGAAGAGCTTGATTCAATTGGAATCCATAAGATTGCAGTTCATTTGGAAAAAGTCAACTATGTAGGCCAACCTTTGACTTTTGAGAAAATTGGTTAACTATGGACTTTTGAGGATCAAAATCATCAACATATGATTATTGAGGTCATTTGATCAATAAAAATCAAAAAAATCAAGAAATAATAAAAAAAATCAACAAAAGTCAAAATTAGGGTTTTAAGTGATTTTGACCTCATTTTGGGAACTTTAAAATTCACCTACAAACTCAAAAATATCCCAACATGAAAGTTGTAGATTTTGATCAAACAAATAACTTAGTCACTTATAACATTTCTTCAAAAAGTGATTAATTTGAGAGATATTGGATCAAGAAGTTTATGTCAAAACTTAGAAAACATTTCAAGTGTTTTAACATGGATTTCTTCCAACTTTGTGGTCATTTTTCACCAAGATCCAAAATGAGTTTGAGAAAATTTTTAACAAGTGAATTGAAGTATGTAGCAAGGGCTTTTCAAAGAGACCCTTAGCATGAAATTTCATCACTTGAGCTAGGAGATATGATTTTGTGAAGAAGGCTCCATAACACTTGAATTCAAACATGAGCATGAAGAAGTTATGAACCAAAACCATTTCAAAACGAAAGAGTCCTTTCTTTCAGCCCCTATAACTTGTTCAAGACACTAAAATTAGATGATTTCACTTGCTTTTGAGGTATGATCCATGTATTTTATGCATTATCTAAAGTTTCATTCCATTTCAAGCATAAAGCCATGACTTCCATTCTTGAAAAGTGACTTTAATCACAAAGTCCACTCTCCTTGAGCTTCCAACTTGTTGCTTCTGCATATACTCCATCAAAAACTCAGACCAAACATGTTTACAGCAACTAACAACTCCAAGCATTGTTGTACCTTCCTTTGGAACCATGGATTTCTCATTTCTTCATGAATAAGAAAAGTAGTACAACTTTCACATGTGAAGGCCAATTGATATGATTCCTTCACCCACAAACCCTAATTTATGCCTATAAATAGAGATAAAGACTCATGGAATCAAACACACAACAACTCATAATCTCACCCTCTCACTTGAGATTCCAAATTTTAGTCATTTGCATAAGCTAAGCAATTTTGAGTTCCAAGCATTTGTTGTGTCAAACCACCTTCCATGTAGCTTCCATACTTCATATATAAGATGTACATCACCTCCACCACCCTCAAAAAGACCTCAAATCAAAAATCACCATTGAAGCTCCATTAAAGACTTCTTTGAAACCATAACCTTTAAAGTTTCACCAAACTCACATATTGACCAAACTAATCATCCAAACACCTTCTATATACCATATAGATACTATCCAAATCATCAAACAACTTCTATAATACCTAGAATCCAAATATCTATTTCAAGTTTTTGGTTTTGTAGGTACCATCGGATTCTGAGTTCCAGAGGTGCTGAGGTTCAAGTGAACATTCATTCAACTTCCCTAAGGCATAAGGAAGCTATCCAGGTCCTTAAACAAGTTATGTAACACCTCTAACACATAATCCAATCTCCATTTTCAGAGGTAACAAGCTCAAACTCGAGCTCATTTAATTAATCATCAATTTTTGCATTTCTTGACACCATTCTACTCAGCATAATGTAGGGATTAATTGCCCTAAGGTTTTAGGGATTGATTGTTCAAATTAAGTATTCAATTTTAAAAGTTAGAATTAGGGTTCATACAGTTTTGAGCAAAATTCTTGAGTTTCAGTATGAATTAATGCATGATAACTATGTGGCTGGGTTTGTGTTTCAATGCTGATCATTTGCACTTTTGTTTCACTAAAAATGGTTAAGATTTTAGTAAATTTGAAATCTAGCCGTGAGTTGTTGTTGATGTTGCTTCACGAAGAAGATGAAGTTGCTGGATTTTTTAATTTGAATTTTTGAACATGTTTTAAAATATAATGATTTTTTTGTGTGTTACTAACGACTACATCGTATGGCTCAATTGGTAAAGGCGTGTGTGTTAAGGCTTTTGCAATTTATTTTCATTTTTAGCCATTCAGAATTGAGTTTTACATATAATTGTTGGATGACCCAGTTGGCTAATTTTTTGAGCTATAAACAAGAGGGCGTGAGTTCAAACCCCATTGACAACAAAACTTAATTTTTTTTACAACTTATTTTTATCATTTTTATTAAACATTGAAAAAATCATAAAAAATAGTAAAATTAGTTATTTTGGTATGATTTTTTGTGAGTTGTTTATTTAACTTGTCTATTTTATAATATGATTAAAAAATCCAAAAATATTTATTATTTTATCATTTAAAAATTAAATAAAAAACAAGTCTTTTTACATATTTAAAAATCCAAAAAAATCATTTCTTTTTTGATATTCTCACCAAGTAAGATCTATATATTTTCGTGTGAATTATTTTAGAGTTAGGTCAATGTTTCCTTGACTATACCATGTACCCTTAGACTAATTCTCCTTTAGAATTTGGTATTTTAATCATCAAAAAATCAATTAGGTTTAAATGTGGTTCTAAAACCTAATTTGAAATCCATGATCTTTAGCCTTACCATGTTAATATAACTTGTTGCTTTGATCATTATCTTTGCTTATGTACATATACTTGTTGATCTTTATCCTGGTACAATTGTACTTTATTTTTTGTATTATCATTGTATATACTTTGTTTACTAACCGCATGCATGAGATATTTATCCATCCATCATCATATCACATTCATTCATACATGAAATGATTCCAAAGTACAAATATCCTTTTACCCATTATCAATTGAGTTTACATTGATCTATTTGTTATACTCACTTGTTTACTTTTGTGACACATGTTATCACACACACACTTGAGGTATCTTTGATTGATTGCTTAAGTTGTTGTTGAAATATCCAAAGGAATGAGAATGGTATTGACTAAAATTGTTAAGATACTCAATCACTTTTCCAAACTCTTTATCTTTGTGCTTAGTATTGTTAAATTTTTTCACCCCACTTGTTTTAAAAATGGTTTTGTATTGTTAATGCTCAACCTTTTTAAAATCAACCATTGGTTTTGTATTGTTAAAGCTCAACTTTTTTAAAATCAATGGTTGATCGCAAATTCAACCATCAGGGGGAGATTGTTAATCTCAGGGGGAGACATATTCACATGCTTATGTTATAGCTGTGTAATTGTCTTTAGCCGTCTGCTCTTTCTGATCGCAAATTCATATCATTTATATATGTTTTTGTCATCATCAAAAAGGGGGAGATTGTTAGAACAAGATTTGTTCTGATCAATATTCTTAGTTTTGATGATAACAAGGATATGAATTTTGTGTGAGATAATGTGGTACTCTAATACATTGCAATTTCCCTTTCAGGAAATATATAAAGAGTATGCACAAACCAGCGCTCAGAAGCTTTGACTTAGAAGGTTCAGCATGCAACATCAGAACATGGTCTGGCAAGACATCAGAAGATGGTCAAGGCAGAATCAGAACATGGGTCTATGGAAGCATCAGAAGAACTTGAGTTCAGAAGCAGAAGCACTGAAGTTCTCATGGTATCACGCTCATAAGCACTTCAAGGTCAGAAGACAAGAAGATGCTATGCACCAAGCTGTTTGACTCTGATGATATTCAAACGTTGTATATACACAAACATCAGATCAGAAGCAAGTACAGGTGGCAGGCTACGCTGACTGACAAAAGGAACATTAGAAGCTATTAAAGGCAACGTCAGTAGACACAGCGTGAACAAGGCTCGAGGTAGTTGACAAAAGCGTGAAACATTAAATGCAATGCTGTACGGAATACGCAACGCATTAAATGCTCCCAACGGTCATCTTCTCAAGTGCCTATAAGTATGAAGTTCTGATGAGAAGCAAAGTAGACGATTTCTGTGAATATTAACTTGCTGAAACGCTGTTCAAATCAAAGCTCTCAAACTTCATCTTCATCAAAGCTCACTAC
The DNA here is from genome assembly GCF_029867415.1 of Vicia villosa. Classification (NCBI taxonomy): domain Eukaryota; kingdom Viridiplantae; phylum Streptophyta; class Magnoliopsida; order Fabales; family Fabaceae; genus Vicia; species Vicia villosa. The sequence goes on from NC_081182.1 coordinate 170,306,565, forward strand.
ATTGCTGTTGTAATATATTAGTGAGATTAAGCTTAAACATTAAGAGAAATATCACTGTTGTGATTATAGCTTTTCAGAAGCAATTGTAATACTCTTATTTGATTACATTAACTTGTAAGTAACTAGAGTGATCAAGTGTTGATCAGGAAACTTTAGGAAGTCTTAGCTTGTTCTAAGCAGTTGTAATTAGAGTGATCACGTGGTGGTCAGGATACTCTAAGAAAGTCTTAGCTTGTGTCTAAGCATTTGTTCCTAGAGTGATCAGGTTGTAATCAGGATACTCTAGAAGACTTAGTCGTGGGCTAAGTGGAAAACCATTGTAATCTGTTGCGATTAGTGGATTAAATCCTCAGGTGAGGTAAATCACTCCGTGGGGGTGGACTGGAGTAGTTTAGTTAACAACGAACCAGGATAAAAATAACTGTGCAAATTGTTTTTATTGTTCAAGTTTTTAAACTACACTTATTCAAACCCCCCCTTTCTAAGTGTTTTTCTATCCTTCAATTGGCATCAGAGCGCCGGTTCTAAGGTGCAAGCACTTAACCGTGTTTAGAAAAGATTCAGGAAGAGAAAAACGCTTCAGTAAAAGATGGCTGGTGAAATTCCAACAAATCCACCTGCATCTACATCTGGCTCTGCTGAGCAATACAATGGTAACAATGGTTATACTAGACCACCAGTATTTGATGGTGAAAACTTTGAATACTGGAAAGATAAACTGGAAAGTTACTTTCTTGGTCTAGATGGTGAACTATGGGATCTTCTGATGGATGGTTACAAACATCCAGTGAAAGCTAGTGGCGTAAAGCTTACGAGGCAAGAAATGGATGATGATCAGAAGAAGCTTTTCAAGAATCATCATAAATGTAGGACTGTTTTGCTGAATGCTATCTCTCATGATGAGTATGAGAAGATATCTAACAGGGAAACTGCCTATGATATATATGAGTCATTGAAAATGACCCATGAGGGAAATGCTCAAGTCAAGGAGACTAAAGCTTTTGCTCTAATCCAGAAATATGAAGCCTTCAAGATGGAGGATGATGAAGATATTGAGAAGATGTTCTCAAGATTTCAAACGCTAACTGCTGGATTAAGAGTTCTGGATAAAGGCTACACCAAGGCTGATCATGTAAAGAAGATTATCAGAAGCTTACCCAGAAGATGGGGTCCAATGGTGACTGCATTCAAGATTGCAAAGAATCTGAATGAAGTTTCTTTGGAAGAGCTTATCAGTGCCTTGAGAAGCCATGAAATAGAGCTGGATGCAAACAAGCCTCAAAAGAAAGGTAAGTCTATTGCATTAAAATCTAATGTTAAAAAATGCACTAACGCTTTTCAGGCTAGAGAAGAAGATCCCGAAGAATCAGAATCTGAAGAAGAAGATGAACTGTCCATGATCTCCAGAAGGGTAAACCAACTCTGGAAGAGCAAGCAAAGGAAGTTCAGAGGCTTCAGAAGTTCAAAGAGATTTGAACGAGGAGAATCTTCTGGTGACAGAAGATCTGACAAGAAGAAGGTTGTCTGCTATGAGTGCAATGAGCCTGTACATTACAAGAACGAGTGTCCAAAACTTCAGAAGGAGAATCCCAAGAAGAAGTTTCATAAGAAGAAAGGTCTTATGGAAACATGGGATGATTCTGAATCAGAATCAGAATCAGACTCTGAAGGAGAACAAGCCAACTTCGCGCTGATGGCTACAGAAGATGATGGATCAGAATCTACATCAGAATCAGATTCTGAAGAGGTATTTTCTGAACTATCTAGAGAAGAGTTAGTTTCCAGTTTAACAGAACTTCTGGAACTCAAGGCTCATCTTAGTATCAAATACAAAAAGCTGAAGAAGCAGTTTGAATTTGAAACTAAGAAGCTGGAATTGGAAAATTCTGAACTGAAGGAAAAATTTTAAATCTCTCCAAAGATAGTGGATCTCCTTCTAAAACAGAAAAAACCATTCCTAGCATGAATCATATTCTGAAAGAATATGACTCGAGCTTCAGAAAGTTCTTATCTAGAAGTATTGGCAGAAGTCATCTTGCTTCTATGATATATGGTGTTTCTGGAAACAGAAAGTTTGGTTTTGGCTATGAGGGTGATACCTCACATAAATTTGAACCTGTTGATGATCTGAAGATCACATACAAGCCATTGTATGATCAGTTCAAATATGGCCATGCACATGATATTAGGCTCACTTCACATGCACAGAAGTTTAACACTATTCACACCAAGAAGCATGTGACACATCCTAAGAAATATCATGCTGACAAACCTAAAGAATATCATGCTGTTCCTCCTGTTAAATATTTTGCTAAACCCAAGTTCAATCAGAACTTGAGGAGAACTAACAAGAAAGGACCCAAGAAATTATGGGTACCTAAGGAGAAGATGATTTCTGTTGCAGATATCCTTGGTTGCAAAGAGGACAAAAAGCAAAATGTCATGGTACCTGGACTCTGGGTGCTCGCGACACATGACGGAAAGAAGGTCTACATTCCAAGACCTGGTGCTTAAACCAGGTGGAGAAGTCAAGTTTGGAGGAGATCAGAAGGGCAAAATCATTGGCTCTGGAACCATAAGTCTTGGTAACTCCCCTTCCATAAGTAATGTACTTCTTGTAGAAGGATTAACGCATGACTTATTGTCCATAAGTCAATTGAGTGACAATGGTTATGATATGATCTTCAATCAAAAGTCTTGCAAGGCTGTAAGTCAGAAGGATGGCTCAATCCTATTTACAGGCAAGAGAAAGAACAACATTTATAAGATTGATCTTTCAGATCTTGAGAAGCAGAAGGTGACTTGCCTTATGTTTGTTTCTGAAGAGCAATGGGTCTGGCACAAAAGATTAGGACATGCTAGTTTGAGAAAGATTTCTCAGATTAACAAACTAAATCTGGTCAGAGGACTCCCTAATCTGAAATACAAATCAGATGCTCTTTGTGAAGCATGTCAGAAAGGCAAGTTCTCCAAACCTGCATTCAAATCTAAGAATGTTGTCTCTTCCTCAAGGTCGTTAAAACTCTTTCACATTGATTTGTTTGGCCCAGTCAAAACAGCATCTGTCAGAGGGAAGAAATATGGATTAATCATCGTAGATGATTATAGCCGCTGGACATGGGTAAAGTTCTTGAAACACAAGGATGAGTCTCATTCAGTGTTCTTTGAATTCTGCACTCAGATCCAATTTGAGAAGGAGTGCAAGATCATAAAGGTCAGAAGTGATCATGGTGGCGAATTTGAGAACAGATTCTTTGAGGAGTTCTTCAAAGAAAATGGTATTGCCCATGATTTCTCTTGCCCTAGAACTCCACAGCAAAATGGAGTTGTAGAGCGAAAGAATAGGACTTTACATGAAATGGCCAGAACCATGATCAATGAAACCAATATGGCTAAGCACTTCTGGGCAGAAGCAATAAACACTGCGTGCTATATTCAGAATAGAATATCTATAAGACCTATTCTAAATAAGACTCCTTATGAATTGTGGAGGAACAGAAAGCCCAACATTTCATATTTTTATCCTTTTGGATGTGTGTGTTTTATTCTGAATACTAAAGATCATCTTGGTAAGTTTGATTCTAAAGCACAAAAGTGTTTCCTTCTTGGATGTTCTGAACGCTCTAAAGGCTACAGAGTATACAATACTGACACATTGATTGTAGAAGAATCAATCAATATCAGGTTTGATGATAAGCCTGGTCTTGAAAAACCAAAGCAGCTTGAGAATTTTTGCAGATATAGATATTGATATATCAGAAGCTGTAGAACCAAGAAGCAAAGCTGCAGAAGCTGAAAGTCTCAGAAGCAATGGGTCAGAAGATCAAGTTGCTGCATCTTTAGAGAATCTCAGGATTTCTGAAGAACCAACAGTTAGAAGATCACCTAGACTTGCTTCAGCTCACTCAGAAGATGTGATTCTTGGGAAGAAAGATGATCCTATCAGAACAAGATCATTTCTAAAGAATGACAATCAGAAGCAGTGATCAGAATCAGAAGGCGTAAAGTCTATTCAGAAAAATACAGCTGTCATCTATTTTCTGATGATGAACACGTGTATGTACGGTTAGTACAAAGCGTGCAGTTGAAAAGACGCCGACCTAGGTAACTGTGTTAAATCATTTCATTTACCACGTTCTCTCACCTAACGTCACTTATCATTTAATGTAATTGATTTCCTTTGATTATGTAACTGTTCATTCTCAAAAATTTTATTGCATTTTTTAAATCCGTCTCTATATATTCTTTTCAAATCATATCATTTATCTTTTTCGCTCCCATTCTCTCTCTCTTCTTGCATACTGTCTTTTGAAAACTTCTTAGTCTCTTCTAAAACCCTAACCGAAAACCCAGAATTTGTTCTTCTTATTTGTTCATTCTGCTTCAATGGCTGCTTTTTCATCTCAAAATGTTGGTTCATCTGCTCCTGTCCATATTCAAGATGAAGAAAATCAGGAACTCACTCCAGTCGTTGCGTGCTCCATTCCTAAGGATGAATTAGAAGTTCTATGTGAACTCATGGTTGATTTTGATAACATTGAAGAACACCAATTTCATCTCAAAGAAGATATAATTTTTCAAGGATGGACTTCATTGTTCGCTGAGTTCTGTGGACCAGTCTATCCAGATCTTGTCAAAGAATTCTGGGTACATGCAGTTGTCGCCCCTAAATCCATCTTGTCTTTCGTCCATGGAAAGTTTGTGGTAGTGACTGAGAACATCCTAAGGATGATGTTTGATCTGAGAAACCCCGAGGGAGCTTTTGAAATCGATCAAAGGGCTAATTGGAAAGATGTTTTATCTACTCTCTACACAGACGTAAATGAAACAAAGAATGTCAAGGACATGAGACATCTCTACAAAATCTGGACCAAGATTCTTCTTGGGTGTTTTTATCACAAGAAAGGGACACATGCTTCTGACTTCGTCAGCAATGAGCAAAAATACTTTCTGTATTGCATTGCCACTAAGAAGAAGGTTGATGCTATCTACATTATCTTCAACCATATGTGGAAGGCTATGAAGGATTCCAGAAATGCCTTCAGGGAAAAAAGTTGTACCACCATTCCTTTTGGTAGAATTATCACAAATCTTCTGGTTCATTCCAAGATTGTTGAGAACCTGGAAACTGAAGGTATTATCAAAGACCTTGTTGTCACCTCTGGGAGCTGCCTGAATTCTTTCACTTTAAAGAAGATGAAGGTGATTAAGACTATCATCAAGACTCCCCAACCTCTTGCTGGAACAAGAATCAGAAGAGAACCTGTTCTAGCTGAATTTGAAACCTTCTTCAATAGTGAGGTACCAGAAGTCAAAACTAGGTATCTGAAGTCACAAAAAGAGGATAAAAGTCTTAAAGATCAAGAGAAAGGTGCTCCTATTAAAGTAAATCGCAAGAAGGAAGGAAGGACCAAAAGAAAGTTTGATCATCCTTCTGTTAATCAGGTGAAGGTAGTTCAGAAAGTTGCTGCTACCACTGAGAAAGAAGTAGTTCCGGAAGAAATCATTGCGAAGGTTGTTAAGGCTATTTCTGTTGAATTTGAGAAGAATAAGAAGGAAGCTGAGAAGAAGAAGAAGAAGTCAAATAACAATGCTGAGATTGTTGAAGTTGTTGAGAAGGAGAAAACCAGAAAAAGGAAGCTGATAATTCAAGACTCCGATGAAGAAAATGATGTTCAAGAGGCTGTGAATCAGCAAGAAGTTCTGGCAAGCGTCAGAAGGAAAGAGATCTCTAGCGGCAAAACAAAGGTTGTTGAAAAGCCGAAGGATAAGAAGCAGAAGAAGCTTGAGGCTATGGCCAAAGCTATTTAGAAATCATCCAAAGGTATACGTATTTCTGACACTGATTCTACTCCTACTGGTATTTCAGAAGTTGCACCAATAGCGGTTGCCCCTATCCCTGAACCAGAAAAAGCCCTATCAGAATCACCTATAAATGTCCATGTTCTTACACCTCCATCTTCTCCTGTAACCATTCCTTCTTCTCCACCTTCCATCAATCCTGTTTTGGATATACCACCCCTTCAAACTCTCTTTCCACCTCACACGAATATCTCCATCTCTCAACCTCCTCCCCATGCCAACTTTGAACACATTCCTTCCACCTCTCAAAATAAACATAGTGGTTCTGATCTTCCAACCTCTGCATCACATGAGCAACTGCTCCGTGACTGCAACTACACTCCAAAGCCTCGTCCTGAAGCTGAACTGGTTGTGTTAGAGTCTGATAATGAAGCAGAATCTTCTTATAGGTTGGATAGAGAACCTCAACCTTATTTCATCCCCAACCATGCCTTTTCAAAAAACAAAATAAAATCCCGCCTTGTCTACCCTATTGGTGTAATTTTTGAAAAAGTAAAGAGGAATCTCAGAAGTATTTTTGACACCCTCAGAATTGCTGAAAGTTCCGGCTTGAATGATGTCGCTATGAGGAAGTTCTGGAGGATCTTACGCAGAGAATCAGATGCTCTGTTTATAGAACTTCAGGAAGCCTGTGTAGAAGCTGCTCCACGGCCTCGTGGAATTCTGAGAAGTTATGAAGATTTCTGGTTTGCTCGTCTCGGAGGGAGATATACCTTGGAAGAGAAGCAGTTTGTGGATGAATTGGAAGAAGCAAGACTGGCTGCTGCATTGGAAGCTAATCCTTGCAGGGAAATTGTGGTCTGGATACCTCAATATCCTGTTCTACTTGGGGATTTCAAGACTCTCTTTGACTTTTTGAGGGAAAACCCTTCTAAGAAAGACCCAAGCTTGGTCATTCCAGAAGTTGTTGACCCACCAGAAGTTGAAGGTCCTTCTGCCCCCAGGAATCTAGCTGCCATTCTTCAGGCACTTTAGAATGGAGATTCTGAGATTCCGGCTGCAGAATATGAAGATGTTTCTATGCAAGAAGCAGATGAAGAAGATCATGTTGCTGAATCAGTTCCTATTGAGGAAATCCATGCAAATGATCTATCAATGGAAGCTACAGATCACAATGCCATCCCGTTGGATAGAAGCTGTGAAGCTTCTTCTGATGAACCTTCCCGTCTTGCAAGGACTCTGGAAGTTCTTCAGAAGAACCAGGATGAGCAAAGCTCAGTCAATGCTGAGTTTAGAGCTTTCATAGAGAAGCAGAATGAGCACAACAATGGGGTTCAAGAGATGCTGGCCAAGATCTTGTCGAAGCTAGGGTCATCTTAGATTGAGTCTTAGTTGTTTTGTTTTTGCTTTTGCTGCATCTGTTTTGTGCATCTTCTCTTCCTTATCTTCTTGTACTTCTGTACTTCTGTCTTTTTGAGCTTCAATGAAAATTATCTTTTTCTTCCATGTGTTTCCTTTTGTTTTTCATCTGAATCTTTTATGTTTTTGATGATATGACAAAAAGGGGGAGAAATATGTGATAAATGATGTGATTTAATCAGTTGCTTTTCTAACAGAACTTGCAAAGTTCTATGCTTTAGGTTTTGTGTTGTTGCAGGAACTGAAGATCCTTTTAAAAGATCAACATAAGAAGCAACAAGATGAGGAAAAGCAATTCTATAGAGAATCAAGCTCTTGAATTCCTGAAGCAAGCTGAGTGCTATGAAGCTTCAGAATCAGAAGCAAGAAGCAAGAAGGAAGAATGTTCAGATATTCTAATGATAGAATATGCTCTGAAACATTATGTCTATGTGTTCTGATACATATCATATGGCTCTGATACATATTATGTGTTATGAAACATACTCTATGTTCTGACTCATTCATGCTGACTTTTGTCGTTTAGTTTTGTTCTGTAACATTTCAGGATGTAGAGATGCTCTGATGATGCTCTGGTACATTCAACAATGTTCTGATACAATCTAGCATGAAGTGATGTAAAAAAAAAATCAAGCTCTGAAGCTGTCCTAATGGAAGCAGGAATCAGAAGCTGTGAATGTTCTGAAGATCAAAGAAATTCAAGTTCTGAAGCTGTCCTAATGGAAGCAGGAATCAGAAGCTGTGAATGTTTTGAAGATCAAAGAAATTCAAGTTCTGAAGCTGTCTGATGGAAGCAGGAATCAGATGCTGTGAATGTTCTGAAGATCTAAAGAAATTCAACATTCTGAAGTTGTCCTATGGAAGCAAGAATCAGAAATCATGAATGTTCTGAAGATCAAGCATATGTGAACGTCTCTACTGAAATACTCAGGGAAGTATTTTATTTATAAAATTCTTCTAGTATTAATTTCAAGGGGAGATTATTCATCTCAGGGGGAGATTGTTAATCTCAGGGGGAGAGATATTCACATGCTTATGTTATAGCTGTGTAATTGTCTTTAGCCGTCTGCTCTTTCTGATCGCAAATTCATATCATTTATATATGTTTTTGTCATCATCAAAAAGGGGGAGATTGTTAGAACAAGATTTGTTCTGATCAATATTCTTAGTTTTGATGATAACAAGGATATGAATTTTGTGTGAGATAATGTGGTACTCTAATACATTGCAATTTCCCTTTCAGGAAATATATAAAGAGTATGCACAAATCAGCGCTCAGAAGCTTTGACTCAGAAGGTTCAGCATGCAACATCAGAACATGGTCTGGCAAGACATCAGAAGATGGTCAAGGCAGAATCAGAACATGGGTCTATGGAAGCATCAGAAGAACTTGAGTTCAGAAGCAGAAATACTGAAGTTCTCATGGTATCACGCTCAGATGCACTTCAAGGTCAGAAGACAAGAAGATGCTATGCACCAAGCTGTTTGACTCAGATGATATTCAAACGTTGTATACACAAACATCAGATCAGAAGCAAGTACAGGTGGCAGGCTACGCTGACTGGCAAAAGGAACGTTAGAAGCTATTAAAGGCAACGTCAGTAGACACAGCGTGAACAAGGCTCGAGGTAGTTGACAAAAGCGTGAAACATTAAATGCAATGCTGTATGGAATACGCAACGCATTAAATGCTCCCAACGGTCATCTTCTCAAGTGCCTATAAGTATGAAGTTCTGATGAGAAGCAAAGTAGACGATTTCTGTGAATATTAACTTGCTGAAACGCTGTTCAAATCAAAGCTCTCAAACTTCATCTTCATCAAAGCTCACTACATTGCTGTTGTAATATATTAGTGAGATTAAGCTTAAACATTAAGAGAAATATCACTGTTGTGATTATAGCTTTTCAGAAGCAATTGTAATACTCTTATTTGATTACATTAATTTGTAAGTAACTAGAGTGATCAAGTGTTGATCAGGAAACTCTAGGAAGTCTTAGCTTGTGTCTAAGCAGTTGTAATTAGAGTGATCACGTGGTGGTCAGGATACTCTAAGAAAGTCTTAGCTTGTGTCTAAGCATTTGTTCTTAGAGTGATCAGGTTGTGATCAGGATACTCTAGAAGACTTAGTCGTGGGCTAAGTGGAAAACCATTGTAATCTGTTGCGATTAGTTGATTAAATCCTCAGGTGAGGTAAATCACTCCGTGGGGGTGGACTGGAGTAGTTTAGTTAACAATGAACCAGGATAAAAATAACTGTGCAAATTGTTTTTATTGTTCAAGTTTTTAAACTACACTTACTCAAACCCCCCCTTTCTAAGTGTTTTTCTATCCTTCAGAAGTTACCCACCAAAAGCTGGTGCCAAATCCTGATGACTTTAGCACTAAAGGGGTCCTTTTCCATGAGGGTCCTCAACATACGATAGGTGGTCATATTGATGGTGTTGTCATCAAAAGCTTCCCCATAGTTTTCATATCTCAGCAAGTCAGAGATGGTGGAGGGAGTGATGGTAATGTGAGGCTTTCGAACCTTAGATACAATAGTGGTTCTCCCTTCTGGATCTATGCGCAGAGACGCAAACATCCAGAAGTCCGCTAACATGTTGGGATAGACGGATCCCTCCAAGATTTCAGGGTAGAACTGAAGATGTTGGTTAGAAAAGAGTGTGTTGAAGTTGATGTGATTTCCTCCAAGTTCTTCCTCAGAAAGCTTGAACTCTTTTTTGATACAGGCTTTGATGGCGTTGAAAGATAAGGGTTGCGCCATTGGTGAGAGAAAGAATACAAAGAGGTTTAGTAAACTCTGTTATTTTAAAGAGCGTGAGGGGAAGAAGGAAGTTGATAAGAGTTTTGAGGAAGGTGTGAAGAAAGAAGTAGAATGCTAACCCTTATATAGAACATGTTAGCCAAAAGGAACGGTTCATTTCTTGAATATTGATTGGACTGCGATTGGTATCCCCAAGAGAAGTTATGGCCTCCGCCATTTCCCGCCTTGGAAGTTGAAAAGTAGTCATGATTAAAAACTGATGCACGCACGTCTCAAATAGACGTTTTAAAAAAGGTGATGTCATCATTTACTGATGGTTACGGCTAAGGGAAGTGGAAACGTCAAGTCTAGATTTTAGAGGCTGCGAAGAGTAATCATGTCACGTGGGTGCATTATTAAAATCATTTTTATAATAAAGTGATTTTTGGCAATTGTTAGGAACTGCTAAAACGTTACTCATGGCAACTAAAAAATTAGATGTGCGAAAGATAAAATTGCATATAGATTTTGGAGGAAGTTCGATTACAAAATAAACTAAGTACGGAATACAAGGAGAATAGTCCAAGGACCAAAGTGGCTAATTAAAATCTTTGGGAAGATTATCTTTTATCTTCGAGTACTGGATCTCCCATAAGGACATATGACGTTTGATCAATGCCTGTTGTCTTTTCAGTTCTTCGATCTCTGGCACTAGCTTCTGTGCCGTCTCGAAGTGTCGAATCCCCGACTGCGCTACTTCAGTTAATTCATCTTGATTGGCTTTCTGGATTTCTGCCTGACGAGACTGGGCATCTTTTATCTTCCCTTGGAGTTGCTCAATTTCTTGTTTCCAAGTTTTGATATTTGCCTCACATTCTTTATATTCTCGCTGGTTCTTCGAACGCTCGAGCTTCAGGGTGTCGGCCTTCTTCGTTGCATTGTTGGCAGCTTCCCATGAGGAACTGTGAGAAGTCACTTTTTCTGTGAGTTTTCCGTCAATATCCCGTTTTTGAAGGAGATTAGATTGGAGTTGTTCAATCAGAGAACTCAATAAAACAATTACTTCTGAGACTTCCACTAGAACAAGAAGTAAGTCCACTTTCTTCAGAAGGTTATTTAGACCATAATATTTGGTAGAATCCTTGCTGAGGGCTTCGACGAGGTTTGTTTCAAAGAACCTCTCCCTTAAATGATGAAGGAGTTTAGGAATATCATCCTGGTCACCAGCACCTTCCAAGACATTCGAAGGAGTTACAAGGGGCGAAGCGCTATCAATACTCATCATGGTCTTGAGGAAGCTCACAGGGTCAGTTTTCTTGAGTTGCTCCAGTTCTGAGGGAGTAAGCACCGTAGGGGCTTGCTTCGAAGTAGTCACAGGAGTGACTGTAGTCCCAAGGTTCGAAGTTTCATTAGAACCAGGTGTAGGCAGTTTGGAAGTTTTTTTGCAGTATCTTGTTCAGATATAGTGTCTTCGCTGCCAGTTGGTTGTCCAGCGGCGTTACCACTATTCGAACATTGCGGGTTCTCCTCCATATTTTCATCTTGGTGAATGGGTGGAGATTCATCATTTGAATGGCTTTCTTCAGCAGACGCTGTCGGAATGATAGTTGCAAGAGGTTGAGTGTCCTCGAGGACGGGAGAAAGCACATGGGATTCGTGTTGAGAGACACCTGCGAAGGACAGTCAGAATCAATTAAAACGAAAAAGGGAGAAAAGTTCATCTGTCATTCGAAAGAACGGACATTTACCTCGAAGGTTGTCAAGGTCAATATGTAAACTTGAGGTTTTGAGATCAGAAGTAGCAGTACCAGCATCATCCTACATTTAGAAGGTAAAATGTGAATTTGATCATTGGAATTAGAATGTAAAGAAATGATTAAATTATGAAACCCAAATACCTTGGTTGGAATGTTGTCTGGACTTGAGTTATGACTCTCCATGATGGGGATAGTACTAGCAGCCTTCAAGGGTGAGTCCTCAGAAGATACCTTGTCACTTGAAGAAGTGAGCTTCGAAGTCCCATATCCCTTTCCCTTGACTGAAGGGGTGACAGCTTTCTGTTTTTTCTTTATTGCTTGTCTAGTACGAGGAGGAGATTTATCCTCATCATCCGAATCAGTTGTTTGAGGAACTTTTCGCTTCGAAGCTGCTGGAGGTTTCGAACTCTAGAATACGTATTAAAACCAAATGAGTGATGTTCATAAAGTTTCACATGTTATGATATGAGAGTATGTATGTACCGTGGGTTTCTTGCCAGTAGTGACGGAATAAATCCCACTCGCCTTGGTGTTCCTCGAAGTTCCAGAACCCTTTTGTACAGGAGCTTCCTTGATTTGTTTCTTTCGAGTAACAGCTGCGAACGAAATATGAATCAGTATTTCAATGGAAAAAAGAAAAGTTAGTCGAAGGATTGTCTAAACTCCAACCTTCAGGTATTGGAGTCAAAATGCGAACATGCTCTAGATCTATATGAAGATGTCCTTTGAAAGTATCCAAGGTGTGCTTAGTCGGGACCACTCGTTCAGCGCGTTTTTTAGTTTGTTCCTGAATAATTTTCATGGGATTCCCACATACAAACCAGTCTGGAAAAGGAGGGCTTAAAGCCACACCAAAATCAGCACTAGGTAGTGGAGGAAATTTTGGAGGATGAAGTTCGAAAGCCACTTTATAACATAGTTCAGGTCGAACAGACGTGGGCAATTTCAACTTATCCAGTTTAGCAGAAAACTTTTCACGTAAAGTGACCGCGGCTTCACGAATGGTCCGACTAAGATCATCAGGCCTGTAGATAGTTTCAAAGAATTTTTGAAATGCTTGAATTTCTTTAATATGAGTCGAAGTACCTTTATGGAAATTCTCCTGCACATCAGCAAAAGCTTCAGTTAGTTCCTAAGTAAGGCTTTCAGCATCAAAGATTTGTGCAGAGTAATACTCTGTCCACCATTGATGAAAATCTATGGTAGAATAAAAAGCAGGCTCGAAGGAAATAGGAGACAAATTGGCAATGCCAACATATCGGGAGATTTTTGATTCATATTCATCTTCTGCCAGATGCGAAGTGTGTAGACACATGTGATTCCTTTTGTCATACAGACATTTTGGTTTGAGTTGAACCAACCCAAATTGTCTCGAGACCAGATTTGGTTGATAACAAAGGAGACAGCAGTGACTTTTTGAAGATCGAAGTCGGTGATATAATAACTTTGGGGGGAGGAAAGCTTCCCAAGTAGTCTTAGATTCAGCTTGTTGATCAGGAGAAGTTGCTGGAAATTCTCGAGTAAACCATTCGGGACCCACCTTACGTTGTACGAATGGAGCCATCGAGGGGGTGAACTGATAACGTTTGGCGAACATCATCATGAATGCCAAGAAGGTTTCATGAAGTTTACCTGTTTCTTCTTTTGGAGTAAGGTAAGCTAATCTGGTTCCTTCCACTGTTCGATTCTTTATAGTTGAACTTTCTTCGTCCACAACACTTTTATATGGGAGGTGAGCCTCAAAAGTGGCATTAAGCCATAGTTGCAACAACCAGAAAGGACCAGCGAAAAGAAGAGATCCCGTTTTGTAGTTTTTAACGAGGTCCGTTGCTTCACCAAGGTTCTCATAAAGAAATCCTAGAATTAACTGGCCTAAGTTCAATTTCTTCCCAACATTTAACTGGTTGGCCATGCAAAGATACCTTTTTGCTACTTGTATGGACCTAGAGCAAAAGACGCATCTCGAGAGCCAAAGTGCTAGAAATGCTATGTGTTCTTCGTCAGAAACATTTGGGTCTGCTTCATTGTGGTATTGTTGAATGAAGGTAGTATAAGTAACTGTTGCTTCGTTAAATTGAATGGTGATAACGTCCATAAAATTGGGGTCGAAGGTTTCTCCAGTTGGTCGAAGCCCTGTGATAGCACCTACATCGAAAAGGGTAGGGGTAACCATCCCGCATGGAAGGTGGAAGGTATTGTGAGAAGCATCCCAGAAGTAAACTGACGCTACTAACATGGTTTGGTTATATTCTAAACCTGTTTTTGATAATTGGATTAAGTCATAAATCCCTAGTTCTTTCCAGAAAGACGCTTTTTATTTTTCTACCTTCGTTAGCCAAGCGTAATACAGTTCAGGATCTTTTGCTAAAGGGATTGACCTAAAGACTTTCACAAAACTGGTTACATAGTTTAACCTAATTTTCTCTAAGACCAAAGGAGTTTCAGTTGAGGTTTCTTTTGTGTTATCAGGATTAGCTGAGACTGGGTGACCTTCACCATCTATCTTATTCTTGCTAACTAAGGGTCTAGTTTTATAATAAGCAGGGAAGAATTTATTCAAAGCAGGGTTGTTTCCTCCTGGTAACGGACCCATGAAAGCATGATTTTTTCCAGAAAGTTCAAAGGGGATGATTACCTGAGAAGCGTAGATAGCGCGGGCCTCTACGTCATTTGGATCTGGAATGTGTTCTTGATTCTTTATCAGTGTAGGGTGTTGAAATTTTTGAATGGGTTGAAGAACATTTGAAGAAGATGCCATGAGTGAATTTGATTTGGGAAATAGGTTAAACAAGGCCAAAGAAGATTTTTCTCTTTTATGGTGAGGATAAAGAAAATAGAAGTGGAAGTTATGCGAGGGTAGAAGTTCAAGTATTTAAAGGTTTAACGGAAACCCTTTGAGACCTTTTGGGTAAAATTCAAAGACACGCGGCAGATGTTGATTTAATCCAACGGCGGTCGAATAATTATTAGCCTTACTCCTAGTATATAGGAGTAATGATCATGAGGTAATGACAGAACATGGGAATGTAAGTTCTGAGAATACGTCTTTGAAAATGACAAGACGTTTTGAAAGAGGAGCCATAAATGATTATGACGTTAGTCAGTTGTCTTGGAACTCTAAGGAGTGAGCAAAATGAAATCTCATTATAACAAGAAACGCCTATTTCTCTTGTTTTTCGAAACAGGCATTTATTGGGGGAAATTTGTTGGCTGAAGATTTCGTTCAAGAAGAATATTCTCTGGAGAGGTCGAATTCGAAGGTAGATGGTTACTGATGACCATTTCTGAGATTAAAATGGCTACTGATGGCCATGTTTTCGAGGATATTGTTTGAGTTGGAATAAAGATGTTAGACTTGGAGCTGATTCGAAGAGGAATGTCTTTAAAAGACTTAAACGTTTTTGCGAAAATACGTAAAGTACTGAGGCTGAACGTATCTTCGTGGCATTCTTGATTCTGGTTGCGTTGCCACGTATCGAAAGAAGATTCAGGCGGGATGATTTGAATTTTGAAGTAGTTTATGTAACCGCACGAAGACAAATGGCATCCATGGGATTCTTGTGGGCAACGTGGCATTAGATTAGTGTAGGACTGTTAGGGTCGAAAACTAGTATAAATAAGGGTCTTAATGTTAGGATTTCGTGTGTTCATTTTGTACAAATCACTCACAAATCACTCAAGTATCAAGTGTTTAGAGAACGAGTTCGCTGAGAAATGTACGTATGACACCAACATCAATTTAAATACATTTGTGTTTTTCCTTTATTCAAATATCTTTTCATTATTATCGCTTTCATTTGCTTCCTGTTATTTATCTTCTTGCATTTCTTTCATTGCGTCTAAGCTTTCATTTCGAAGCACTTTACATTCCTGCATTCTACATTACTGCATGTTGTATTCTTGTACTTTACTTTTCTACAATTTACATGCTTTTACTTATGTTTCTTCGAAAGTTATATTAACTTGTATAACCAGTATTATCCCAAGTGATCATTCATAAGACCGAATCACAGAATAAGTCTTTTCGAAGTCAGAACAGACAAACATGAATCGAATCCTTTCAAAAGACATTTGTTTGACTATGTCATAGGATCAATCTAGTCGATCCTGCGAGTAACCAAAGTATATTTTATAGTTTGGAGGACTAGCGGTTGTTTACCGGAAATCACTGTAAACAGAATCATAATCTTTTTCTTCTTCTTCATCTTCTTCTTCTTCTTCTTCTTCTTCTTCTTCTTATCTTCTTCTTCTTGACATATGAGACTTACCTCCATATGCAAGGACCTTGGTTAAGATAAAAAATCTCTACTGGATACTAAACTGAACCAAGACGTAAGCAATAGGTTGATCATCATTTAACCAGACCACTTATCTAAGACATGTTTTCTGGATCAAATATTTTAGATACATATCCCAGATGCCTCCTCTTCAAAATCAGGAGTAGGTTCCAAACAAATGTGATTATCACACATTCGTTTAACACCTAGAGCATCTGTTAAGCAGTAGGAATCTACACACCCACTGATGTGATGTCCCAACATCTATTGAGACATCAGTTCCCTTCTCACGGAACACAATATATTCCTTGATCACCTTCAAGGACTTCAATGGAAGCCCTTCTTACAATAACAAGATCAATACTACTTTCCCAATATAGTCACAAACTAGGAATATCCATGCAAATGTATATGATCACCATTGATAATCTTTTCTCCAGGTTCTGATCAACCCTATTGATAAGTTCCTTTATGAGTGGACTTGAGATGAACCTCAAGTATCTTTGGCAACTTCAATAAGCTGGTTGAAAAAGTCTTCCACGTATCACAACATTATAGGATATGTAACACCCTTCATAACCCCGCGGAAATTAATTAAATAAATCAGAGTAACATGCACAAGGGCGTCACAATTCATAATAAATAAACATCATCCGTCAATGTCATGCATTCACTAAGGAACATTTCATTATAACTCATAATTCATAATATATCATGTTGACACAGCGGAATAACATCATCAAATTACATCACATCATCGATGTATTAATCCTCAAATAAATTAAACAAAAATAGAGTGTCATCATAAACTCTAAACTAGCGTTTCCCCCAGTGTTACATCTATCAGAGCATGACCCGACGCTAAACAACATATCGACTCATGAGCTAATCCTCACCAAGTCGGAGCCGCTAT
Organism: Vicia villosa; assembly: GCF_029867415.1. NCBI lineage: Eukaryota > Viridiplantae > Streptophyta > Magnoliopsida > Fabales > Fabaceae > Vicia > Vicia villosa. The sequence goes on from NC_081182.1 coordinate 170,323,477, forward strand.
CCTCAATCTGAAAAATATAGTGTAAGGGTGAGTCTCATTCGCAATTAACAAATATTATTGCATCATAAATAACAACACATCAATAGTTATATTATTCACCTAATCCATCTATATTCAGATAGTCCATCATCACACAAAACACACAATACCAATCATAACAATGAAGTACATTCAGTCATGTTATCAAATTCATGCATATGAATGCAACTGACTCTATGCATGTGGTACCAAACATCACCAGTGGAATTATCCACCGACCGATCTATCATCATCGAGATACGGCCCTGCATGCATAGATTCCACACAATGGGAATCTTGCCCTTCACTGAATCCTCTCATCATTAGGATTCAGCCCTCATCAAATGGTCATGAATGCATGCAAACATATATACAACATACTTTCATCATCATCATTCTATGAGTACCATCATCCTATACTCATTTCATCATCATCATCATTATCATAATCATCATCATTAAGTATGTTTATATGTATCAGCATCATTCATCACAAATCAATCATCATCATTATAGAACATACATGTATTACACTAATCATCATCATCAAAAGTAAGAATATACATGTATTCACATCTTCCAAAACAAGTCACTCATCATTGTACAATTCTCAACAATCATCACATAATCATGTTTTCAAACACATCTTATATTGTCACATCCCATCATATATGTCAATAATATATCATCCATCAAACAAACAAAGTATTCACATCATACGCATATCATCACATGAAATATCTCATGAGCTCCATTACACAATCAAACAAATCATGTTTAAAACATAGCCTGTATTGTCATATCTCATCATATATATGTACAATACATCATTCATCAAGCAATAAATTCATAATTCAAAATTAATTGAAAGCTACACCTCATTTTATCATTTAAACTCATAGGTTATCTCATAAAGTTCATCATACTCGAAACGGCACTAAAAACGGAGTTACGAATCAAACGTTACGCATCATTGAACTTTCGAAGAAAATCACAAAACAAAATTTTTACACACAGAAGCCATACGAGTATGGCACCTCCCATACGCGTATCGCCCAAAGTCATACGCATTTCAGGCATCCCATACGCGTATCAATAGAACTGATTTTACACTGAAATTTCCCATACGAGCATCAACACACCCATACGCGTATGGCTTCATCCCATACGCGTATCACCAATTCTCATACGCATTTCACCAGTATTCCTCCAAAAATATGCAATTTCGCACCAGTCCGTTTTCCACTCGTTTTCACTCATAACAGGCTACGATTTTAAGTCTAAAACACCATCTTTTCACACATTAACATATGGTAGTCATCCAATTCCATCAATGTATTATCCTATGTCAGTTTTACACATTAAAACCTAACATTCTATCCAATTATTGGAACCCATAACTCATATTCAGTGTTCATGAAAGAATGCAACAACACAAAAATTGATATAATACCCACAACACAAACATCAATTAACATACAATTATATATAGAATTCACAGAGGTATTCATCAATTATTCAACTTCTATTAAAATTATCCAAAAACCTAACTCTGACATATGATCAAATTGACCCAAACAATATCCCTAATCATGCCCTATCATTCATAACACGATAAGAGATGATAATTGGAAGAGTCCCCCCTTACCTGAGCCAAATTCTTGATTTTGGTCCTCTTCCTCTTTGGTTCCTCTTTACGTTCCTCAGCTCTTCTCTTCAACTTCTCATTTTTCATATTCTGAATCTTTTTCCTTATTTCCTTTATTTTATGAAACATAAAATAGTTAGTAATGGACTTACCCACTTAGCACCCCCATACTACTAATATCACCATCCGGTCCAATGGCCCTTAATCCATAATTCTCCAATAATTCAACAAAATACCAATTAATTCTAAATAATAATTTAATTTCCGATTAAATTAAAATTAGAAAATATGGGGTGTTATAGGCTACAGCTGCAGAGAAGAACAAATCTTTCTACAACCTCATCAAGAGTTTTCTATTAGATGCAGTGGAACAAACAAAAACTCATCAACAACCTCCAGGCCCAAATTTATCATCCTTGCACAAAAACACCATAATTCAGGTGTCAACAATACAACATAGGTTTGAAAATAAATCAAACCCAAAACAATAACTCTCCACCAAGGCTACAAGCTTGATGACAACAGATAGAAACATGACACACCCTGTCACACATAATCACTGATCCTTCTCAAGGGATCATTCAAACAACAATATGGATATTCCACGTTCATACACCTTTTCAGTAAAACCTCTTTTCTTGCCCAAAGTATCAAAGAGTATCTTCTTAGGAACTCACCTAGAATAAAACAGGATGCCTGCTCTGATACAGATTGAAATTCATGAATATCTGACTTTAGATGTCCTATGACATGTCGAAACATCTGAATCCGAACAAATAACAATGACAAGGTATAAACATAATCAAACAATACTGAAAAGTAAACAACACACCAAAATTGTTAACCCAGTTTGGTGTACAACAACACCTACTCTGGGGTCTACCAAGCCAGAAAGGAAATCAACTATTTGTAGTATCAATTCGAAGCTAAACAATCCCCGGTTTACAACTTCTTACTTAATCCCTACACAATGCAACTTCTACCTAGAAACTTCCTAGATATGAGAAACCCCTCTCACTTCCAATCAGCGCAGTGATGTCTCACAATAACAATTCTCGTTACTGATATTGATGGCTCTTTACTTCAATCTTCAATTACAAGTAACACAAGATTGAGAATAACTTATTCTTTGAATAATTGATGTTCCTTAAAGGCTTCGATCAAGAACGATACTCACTCTTGGTTCACAGTTTCGAGGAGAACAATAATATAGACTTACAACTCTAAAACACAGTCCAACTCATAACCCGAGTGGATCACACAAACTAACTCTCATAGAGAGTGGCACAATGACTAAGCCCTAATGCTTCCACATCTTGGACCCGTACTCTTTTAGGTTACAAATACTTCTATTTATAACCTTTTTCCCAACTGAATTTGGGCTTCTAATAACAACATATCAGTTGCTACAAATCTACATAAACTTCTGGATAAAAATAGGTCTTCAATCATAACCTTCCTAATTTATCTCCATAATTAGAAAGTGCATATTCTTCTTGATTCTGACTTGAATCTTCAAGACCTTTAAAATCAGCACCACGTAGGACTGTATAATATTCCCAGAATATTCAGCACCTGTTAAATCTTGAACCGATCCAACAGCCTAGCTCAAACAGTCACGGTGTCGAATGACTCTATATATGACATCTTGTCCGACATATTGCCCCAGATGATAAAACATTTTATCTCAACATGTTTCTTCATAAGATATGACTTCTTGCTCAACCTGTTCTTCTTAGCAAGTTAACACATCCTATTTAACATATTGCAACTATATTTGTTTTACTAAAAATAATGCCGATCAACAAAATAGAAAACTAACACACTATCCACCAAAGATGACACACATCTCCTCTCTAGTGATCGCCTCCACTAGCAAGAGTGCCTCTATGTATCACTTCTTTGAGTTCTTAAGCCCCGTCCGAAAATGGCGACAATTGATATAATATTGATTATTAATGATTTTCTAAAAAATACTTACTTTTGTATTTATTTTGACAAAAAAATCAAATTTAAAATAAATTAGTAAATAAGACAAATTTTAACTAGTTAATTTTGAGAAGTTAATTAATTTTGCCGCCGCGCGCTCCTTTTTCCGGTGGGGTTTCAAGGGGCTAGGTTAGGGTTTAACATCATCTCTTCTTCTTCGGTTTAAATTCCTGGCCTTAGGGTCAGGGACCTTGTGGAGGAGGTGGGTTGTTCACTCTCTGACTTGGTTTCTAGAAGCCTTACGTTTGTTGCGTTTCTGCGCCAGGTTTTCGTTCATCGTTTCCCTTTATTTACCCTTTGTATTTCTTCTGGTTTCTTCTGGTTTTCTGGGTTTTTGCTGGCTCTCTGGGTTCTTTCTCTTGTTTCGCTGGTGTTTTGTTAGCCGTGAAGGTGTTTGGGGGTTTTCGATGTGGACTCGTGTTTCCTACAAGAAGAGATTCACTCCGAAGTGGGATACATTCCCTTTTGGAGGCCGTAATCGAAACCCATCCGTATCGTTGGGGGCGTTAACTTCTGTGTTTGTTTCTGAGTTCCCAGATGAAACCACAGCAAGAGATCTGTTTCAACTCTTTGGCTGCCATGGTAATGTTGTTGAGGTTGTGATTTCGCCTAGGAGAAATTCGTTCGGGAAGAGGTTCAGTTTTGCGCGGTTTGTGGAAGTGCCCGATGGAAGATTGTTAGCGGTTCGTCTAGATAATATTTTCATTGGCAATAGGAAACTCCATGTCAACTTGCCGAGATTCGATAGAGGTTTTCATCGGGATAACAAGAAGTTCGAGAGGCCTGTTAGGGGTTTTCGTGGTGATTCCCAGAACAGGGTAGATCCTTATTGGGGGGTACTTCCAAGGCTGCGTTTCGGAGAAATCAATCCTTCGCGGAGGTTACGGGTTCTGAACAGCCGGAAAAGATTTCGAACAAGAAGGATAGCAATGTTTTTGTGTTTCAGTCCTCTGCAGAATTCAAAAACAGAATGGCCAAAGCTTACGTAGGCAAAGTAAGTATACCTGGTTCGGCTCGTAGCATCCAATCTCACTTCGAAATGGAAGGCGTTTTTGCTATCAAGGTGTCTCCTATGGGCAGTGACTTATGTTTACTAGAGGAATCGGAGGTTGGATTCATCGAAGACTTGATTGGTGAAGGAGAGGAGTGGTGGAAGGGTTGGTTCTCGGAAATTAAAAAGTGGGAGGATGGTTCGGTGGATCAGAACAGGGACGTTTGGATTAGAGTTTTTGGAGTTCCTCTACACGTTTGGTGTTCTGATTTTTTTATAGCTTTGGCCGAACGATGGGGGAGATTCATTTGTCTCGACGAAGCTACTGCTAAAGGTGATGAGTTTGCAGTAGCAAGGATTTTTCTGAACTTACCAATAGATTGTGTCGTCCCCGATTCCGTTGTTTGTAATATAGATGGTTTGGAATTCAAACTGTTTGTGAAAGAAGATGCTCAGGGTCAATTTAGGGCTTTCCCCAAGATCCCGGTAGACAATTTGTTAACGAGTAATTCGTCCGATTCGGCAGCGGGGTGGTGGTATGATCAAGAGGGTAAGGTTGTTAGCGTGCCGGATGACTCTGAAAATTTCACTGATAAGTTGTCGGAGGACGGGCTTTCTAAAGGAGATGAAGAGAATCTGTGTGGGTTGGATTCTGGTATAGCCAAAAACGACATCAGTGGCGGGAATTTCAATCAAAGTTCAGACGCGGTTAAGGGTGGTTTTGATGAGGCTCTGTCTTTTTACAGGAACAGTGCTGAATGTTCAGCCAACCATATTCTGTCTGCAGGGAATTCTGTCCCTTTGTGCAGGTTGCCGGTCAGCACTAGCTCAAGGGAAGTGGAGCCTAAGTCTCGGTTGGTCGAGCGGTATGCGGGGCAGGTCCGTTCGGGCTCAGGGAAGCTGCGGATTGAAAAACTGAACGCAGCAGACAGTGTGGCATTTCCGGTGTTGCAGCCAGCCTCGGTGGCGAGATTATCCGAGATTTCCGAGTCGAGTAATTCTAGGGTATCTTGTTCCATGGGCCGTGGGGGTGCTAACCCAGTGAGGAAGAGAATTAAATTTAAAGGTTTAAATGAAGAGGGAAGTCTTTCAAAGTTTGGTAAGGCAGTAGGCAGAAAAGTGCTGGATTCCAGTAATGCCCAGCTCTGTGGCATTGCGAAGGGTATTGTTTTGGTCCCGCAGGCTTCGGTTATCGTAGGCGAGAGCGGTGGTGTTCCTTCTTCTTTGTGTTATGGAAATCAACAGGAGGAGTCGGATATTTGTAGGAACAACGATAGGCATTGGGATTTTCTTAAAAAGGATGTCGGGGAAAAACTTTTGGAGGCCATTGTGGCTTTAGGGGTGTTTGATGCAAATGGGAGGAGCAATCTTGCTAGACGGATTGAGGATTTGGGAACGGGAAGTGAGGTTTCAACGGTTCGAAGGAAGGAGCATAATAAAGCGGATCAATGATTATCGGTTCCTTGAACATTAGAGGGGGAGCAAATGCGCTCAAAAGGAGGAGAATTAGTTCTTTGATCAACAAAGGAAATGCGGATATTTTTCTATTGCAAGAAACTAAGATTACAAATATGAATGAGGCCTACGCTAATAGTTTTTGGAGACACCCGGAGATTGGTTTTTCTTTCTCTAACTCGGAGGGACGGTCGGGCGGTTTGATTATGTTATGGAAGAAAAGCAATATGGAAGTTATTTTTAGTTTCAAGGGGGAAGGTTTCTTGGGGTTAAAAGTGTGTTGGAAGGAGGACTTTTATTACGTTGTGAATGTTTACTCGTCTTGCGATTTGTCTAAGAAAAAGGTGTTGTGGGAAAGATTATTAGATTTGATGAAATTTTACTCCGATGGGGAATGGATCATTGGTGGTGATTTTAATGCTATCAAGAATAATAGAGAAAGAAAAGGGAGAGCGGGAGTGAGTCACAAGAAGGAGACGGAGCTTTTTGCGGATTTCATTCTCAAGAGTGATTTGGTTGACACTCCGTGCAAAGGGAAGAAATTTTCTTGGTATAGTGGAGATGGTAAGTCTATGAGTAGGATAGACCGTTTCTTGTTATCCAACGTGGTGGTGAATCGGTGGGATGTTATTGGTCAATTGATCGGCGATAGAGATATCTCGGATCATTGTTCTATTTGGATTATGACGGATAAATATAATTGGGGACCGAAACCGTTCAAGTTCAATAACGAATGGTTTTCTTTTGATACTTTTATTCCGTTTGTGGAAGGGGAGTGGAAATCTTTGAAGGTGGAAGGAAGAGCCGGTTTTATTTTAAAAGAAAAGCTTAGGCTTTTAAAAGACAAGCTCAAAAAGTGGAATAAAGAGGTATTTGGAAAGATTGATTTGGAAATTGACAAAGGTGTTTCCGATATCAATAAAGGGGACGAAAGGTTAGTGTCTTTACCTAATGATAGTTCTTCTTTTACCTTGAAAGAGAATGTGGAGGCTAGAAAAGAGGCGAGTAGTTGTTTTTGGAGGAATTTGAGGATTAAAGAGAATATGCTTCTCCAAAAATCTAATTTGAAATGGCTTAAAGAAGGAGATGATAATAGTGGCCTTTTCCATAAGGTGATGAAGAGTAAAAGAAGACATAACCATATTGGTCCGATTTTTGCATCGGGTATTATGGTGGACTCGGTGGAGGAAGTTAGGGAGGAGGTGTTCAATCACTTTGGTAACAAATTCATTGAAACGGAGGAGGTCCGTCCGGTTTTAGATTGCATTTCCTTTAACTCTATTAGTAGTGAGGAGGTGGGGGGTCTAGAGAAACCTTTTTGTGAAAGTGAAATTAAGAATGCGGTGTGGGAGTGTGGTGATGCTAAGAGCCCGGGGCCGGATGGATACTCCTTTCTCTTTATTAAGAGATGTTGGAGCTTTATTAAAGAAGAGTTTATCAATTTCTTTAATTATTTCTTTCAAGGGAAACCTATTTCTAAGGCAATCACTTCATCTTTTTTATCCTTAATTCCGAAGTCTAATAATCCCATCGGGTTAGACGACTACCGTCCTATTTGCCTTGTTGGTTGCATCTACAAAGTGGCGGCGAAGTTATTGGCGGGAAGATTAAAAGGTGTGTTGAATTCAATTATATCTCCTTGTCAAAGTGCTTTTGTTCCCGGTAGGTTCTTGTTGGATGGGGTGGTGGTTGCTAACGAGGTGGTGGATTATGCGAGAAAGGAAGGAAAGGAGTGCATCTTATTCAAAGTGGACTTCGAAAAAGCTTATGACAAGGTTAGTTGGAGTTTTCTGAGATTTATGCTTATTAAGATGGGTTTCGGTGATAAATGGTTGAAATGGATGGATTTGCTTGTTTTCAATAGCAACATGTCGGTGTTGGTGAATGGTTGTCCGACAAAGGAGTTTGTGGTGAATAGAGGGTTAAGACAAGGAGATCCTTTATCTCCTTTTCTTTTTGTTATTGTGGCGGAGGGATTGGCGGGACTTGTTAGAAAATCTATTGAAATGGGGAATTTTCAAAGCTTTAAGATTAATGGCTCTTGTTCGGTAGATATGCTTCAATTTGCGGATGACACTTTAATTGTTGGTGAGAGCAGTTGGAAACATGTGTGGGCTTTAAGAGCGGTGCTTCGGGCTTTTGAACTTGTGTCGGGCCTTGGAATTAATTACCGTAAAAGCAAGTTGATTGGTATTAATTCCAACCCACATTTTTTGGAGGCGGTGTCTCTTTTCTTCTCTTGCAAAGTGGAAGATAGTAACTTTTATTTCCTTGGGGTTCCCATTGGTTTTAATCCAAGAAAGGAAGCGACATGGAATCCTCTTTTGGTGAAATTAAAGAATCGGTTGGAAGGTTGGTCGAATCGGTTTCTTAACTTGGGTGGTAGGATTACGCTTTTAAAGTCCGTGTTAAGTTCTCTTGCCATTTTCACCATGTCCTTTTACAAAATGCCAAGAAAGGTGGTTTTGAAAATCACTAGTATTCAAAGCAAGTTTTTATGGGGAGGGGTGGAGGAAAGAAGAAGAATACATTGGGTTAAGTGGGACGACATCACGCTTCCAATGCATAAAGGGGGGCTTGGAGTTAAAAATATCAATTTGTTTAATTTGGCTCTTCTCAACAAATGGAGATGGCGGATAATTCAAGGTCATAACGCATTGTGGTTTAATATTTTGCATGCGCGGTATGGAGATATTTCTACCAAAGTTTTTGGTGGAGGAGGACGCATTGAAAAATCTTCTAAAGTTTCTTGTTGGTGGAAAGATTTATTAAATATTTCTTCTTCTTCTTTCCGTGATCCTTTTGTTGATTCTTGTAGGTTTTCCGTTCACAATGGTTTCTCTACTCTCTTTTGGGAAGCCATTTGGTTGAATAATTCCCCTTTGAAAGAAGTGTTTCCGGAATTATACGATATTTCGCGTTTAAAGTATGTTTCGGTGGCGGCTATGGGTGGTTGGAAGGATGATATGTGGGAGTGGGGAGATTTTGGTTTGATGGCTAGGGAGGTGGATGGGTTACGTTTGGAGGCGGAATATGAGGAGTTTATTGGGCGAGTGGAGGGTTTTGTAGATTGGAAGGAGGGAAGGGATTCCATTGAGTGGATTGATTCCGAGGAGAAGGTTTTTACGGTTGCCTCGTGTTACAATTTTTATAACAATCTTCGTATTCATTATGGCCCCGCTAATAGGAATGATGAGGCTTTTGAATTGTTGTGGAAGTTGGAAGTTCCGTTCAAAATCAAGGCTTTCGGGTGGAGACTTTTTCGCGATAGACTTCCGGTGAAAGATTTGTTGAAGAACCGAGGTATTTCTATTCCTTTGGATGATTTAAAGTGCTCGTTTTGTGACAATTCTTTGGAGTCTAGTTCCCATTTATTTTTTAGTTGTTTGGTGGTGAAAAATATTTGGAGTGAGATAGCTAATTAGGTTGGTAAAGGGGATAGAGTAGATGTTGAGTGTTTGTCGAATTTTATGGATTGGCACTTGTTTTTTAGAAGTAAAAAAGTTAAAGATAGGAAGTTAGGTTTGGTTTGGCTTGCCACCACTTGGATTATTTGGTTGGTGAGGAATGGTGCTTGTTTTCGGAAGGAAGAATGGAATGTGAATAATACCGTGTGGAATATTAAGCATTTGGTTTGGAGGTGGTCTTTTTGCGGGAAAATTACTCATCCCAATTATTCTCTCTACGAGTTTTGCAAGGATCCTTTGCATTTTTTGTCGTAGTTGTAATTGGCTTGTAATTCTCTTTTTTGTCGGGTAATCCCCGTTCTCTTCGTGTAATTGGGTTGGAGAACCCTTAGTTCTCCGTTTGATTAATATATCTCGCTTACACAAAAAAAAAATGTGTTTTTTTTACCATAAGAGCTGTTCGTTTGCGGAAGGTCAAAGGAAACCCTAATAGCACATGACACCATATGATACCATATAAATAGTAGATGGAAGAATGTGATGGGTGAGTGTGCGTTTCTGAAATTTTTTCTGATCTTTTGAACAATGTTCCGTACGTGTCGTACTCATTGTAATCGCAGTAATCCCGTTCCATCACACTCGTGGGACAGGGTTCTGATAGGTGAATACGAAAAAGAACGTAGTAGAAGAATCCTACACGGAAATCGACCTTGTTGTTATGATCATTGGTTACGGATACGGGGAAGGGATCGTGGGAGCAGAATGTATCTTGGGCGCTTTTATATAAACCCTCTCACGGGGGAGAAGAAATCACCATCTCAACCGGTAACTTCTTCTTCTTCCGATATCAATGAGACTGCGTCTATGTTAAACCACCACTCTAATTCCGATTCCTCCGATGCGGAGGTTGTTAATTCTGATTCTAAGTGTTTAAGCTCCATTACTGCTGATGGTATTGTTAAGGCGGTGGTGAAGCCTTCAAAACATAGAACAAACAAAAGTCGTTTTTTAAAGAAGAAGAAGAAGAAGAAGAAGAAACAACAAGTGTTTCCATCCACTGCACCCAAGATAGTTTTTCTGTCATATTTTAATTATTAGTATCTTAGAATGTAGAGCCATTTACAAGTCTTATTTTATCCATATGGAAATATAGGTTGAATCTCTGAGTTTAGAGTTTTTTCTTTTTTAAATCTATAAGTTTGCGTAGTAACGCATTTTGTTAGGCTCTTGTTCTCTGGTAACCATTTAGTATATAATATGTGGGTGTGTTTCTCATTATATTGTGTTCATGATTGAAGGGTTTTCGTTGGGTTTTTTATAGGTTTTCTCTGCCAGAGGCAAGTAGTCCTATTTGAGGCATACTGGTCATACAAAAAAATTAGTAACTCCTTTTGCATATCTACGTATTCTCTTAACATAAGTTTAGTGTGATTCTATATATTCTAAAAGAATAACTGAATAATATAATAGGCATAGAGGTTGTAAGACTAAGAAGAAACTTATTTGGAAGGTGGTCGTATATCGGGAAAATTACTCATTTTAATTGGAGGTATGAACACTGGCCAAACATTGTTCCCATCAGAAATTAAACTCGGTATTTCCCAAGTATCGTTCTTTGTAGGAGCTCCTTTATCACTGGAGCCTAAGTGCTTGGTTTGTTTAATCTATAATTTTTTTACTAATATTATATTAGTAATCAAATTGCTTTTAATCTAAGGGCATATGTTTTAGTGTAATAAATAATTTTCCATTGATAGTCTTGAGTTATTAGTCTAGTTTTATTTCTTAAGTTCACAGAACAAGTTACAAAATACGAGGCGAAACCTCAGAAGAAAAATTACCCACCAATTGAAACCTAATTTAAGTAAAACAAAGAGTTTTTGTCAAACTCATAAAAGTTATAATTGGTATGGAGAATATTCCCAATAAAATACCACCTCCAAATGAGCGTGTCATGGGAATTCCATATTGTCATACATGTTTACCCAGAAAAATGGTAAACAAGCGCTAGTTTCCTTTTTAAAGGTTACTTTTGCGGAATCAACTAGAATACTCCAGGACTAATTGCTTTATTTTGTTATATTATGTGTATCTGATTTGTATTAAATGCAACAATAACTTTAAAATAAAAGTAAACACTGAAATTAATGGCTTTAAAGTAAATCAAAGCAATAAAAAAGTAGTAAATGTGCACTGAAAGATGAGATATAACGTAAAATGATTGCATTAATTAAACTGGTACGCATACGTACATTCCAAAGTTGCACTCGTCACTCATTTTTGCAAAGAGATTTGAGTTTACTTGTGTTTATGTAGAAAATGCGGGCCCCTAACTATTCCTATGGAACTTGCTTAAATAGTAAAAATAAAATAACTACTACTAACGGTCGACTGGTTATCAGTCAACACGTGTCTTCGACATGCAAGATCTTCAATTGTGAGACCTCCACGCGTTGTAAGAACTGCCAGAAAACTGCTTGAAACTGCCTCTTAACTTCTAATACCTCTCGACTTCCACTTCAGTTTCTGCAGCAAAATTCTTAAGTCTTCGCATACTTTTGGTCGAACGCTGAAGCCTCTGGTAATCTTTCTAGTCGAACAGCTTCGACTACTAAGCATTACTTAGTCGAACCGCTTCGACCCAAATGGCAATGTAGATATTTAATTGAGGCCCAATTACCAATTTAGGGCCTTTTTACCAAATTGAGGTCCAATTACCAATTTTGAGCCCCAGTTGCCCATTTATTGGTAAGTCGAAATCCTAGGGTAACAAATTGCCCCCCAAGCGACTTCTTTCGACTGACTTTAGGAAAGAGAAAAGATGGCGTTTCAGTTCTTTCTTGGG